>NC_089847.1:55755531-55758031 GCF_035609145.1 Eleutherodactylus coqui | reverse complement strand
TCTATGTAAACCGGGAATATTAACAAGTATGTGGCTTGGTGTTCGTTTTTGCAAGTCACGGAAACAGTAATGTGTTCAAAGTGGAGTAAATATTGAGTGCTTTTTGCACGGCAAGCTTTCCACTGTGTTTGTCACGCAGGTTCAAATACTGCCAGCTACAATTTCCTTTGCTGATCTTCTTGATCCGTGGGAGTCAAAAAAAGCCTGCCAAATACATAACTTTCAACAAATGTGTCCCTTTGGAAATTTTCCTTAAGGCACAGATGGAATCCTTTAGATTAAATGTTTGCTGAAGTGATGGAAAGGGGTCAGAGTGTGGAAACTATCTAGTGCCTTTTGGACGACAATCTTTTCTCCAGTACAACTTTTCTAGGTATATTGCTCCCTCCTTTTAGGCTGATTTTAAATCAGTGTGTGGTTCCATGGTGTAATGGTTAGCACTCTGGACTTTGAATCCAGCGATCCGAGTTCAAATCTCGGTGGAACCTCCATAATCACTTTAGCCGCACATGCCTTCTCTGACTTTTGCTAATGCTGTATAGTCATAGGCCCAAGCCCATTTCTAGAGTAGCTATGAGGCTTCTCATGTGTAGTTGTGGCCGAGCAGTTAAGGCGATGGACTAGAAATCCATTGAAGTCTCCCCGCGCAGGTTCAAATTCTGCCGACTATGTTAATATTTGCTGCTCTTCTATGTAAACCGGGAATATTAACAAGTATGTGGCTTGGTGTTGGTTTTTGCAAGTCACGGAAACAGTGATGTGTTCAAAGTGGAGTAAATATTGAGTGCTTTTTGCACGGCAAGCTTTCCACTGTGTTTGTCACGCAGGTTCAAATACTGCCGGCTACAATTTCCTTTGCTGATCTTCTTGATCCGTGGGAGTCAAAAAAAGCCTGCCAAATACGTAACTTTCAACAAATGTGTCCCTTTGGAAATTTTCCTTAAGGCACAGATGGAATCCTTTAGATTAAATGTTTGCTGAAGTGATGGAAAGGGGTCAGAGTGTGGAAACTATCTAGTGCCTTTTGGACGACAATCTTTTCTCCAGTACATCTTTTCTAGGTATATTACTCCCTCCTTTTAGGCTGATTTTAAATCAGTGTGTGGTTCCATAGTGTAATGGTTAGCACTCTGGACTTTGAATCCAGCGATCCGAGTTCAAATCTTGGTGGAACCTGCATAATCGCTTTAGCCGCACATGCCTTCCCTGACTTTTGCTAATGCTGTATAGTCATAGGCCCAAGCCCATTTCTAGAGTAGCTATGAGGCTTCTCATGTGTAGTTGTGGCCGAGCAGTTAAGGCGATGGACTAGAAATCCATTGAAGTCTCCCCGCGTAGGTTCAAATCCTGCTGACCAAGATAATATTTTCTGCTCTTCTATGTAAACCGGGAATATTAACAAGTGTGTGGCTTGGTGTTGGTTTTTGCAAGTCACGGAAACAGTAATGTGTTCAAAGTGGAGTAAATATTGAGTGCTTTTTGCACGGCAAGCTTTCCACTGCGTTTGTCACGCAGGTTCAAATACTGCCAGCTACAATTTCTTTTGCTGATCTTCTTGATCCGTGGGAGTCAAAAAAAGCCTGCCAAATACGTAACTTTCAACAAATGTGTCCCTTTGGAAATTTTCCTTAAGGCACAGATGGAATCCTTTAGATTAAATGTTTGCTGAAGTGATGGAAAGGGGTCAGAGTGTGGAAACTATCTAGTGCCTTTTGGACGACAATCTTTTCTCCAGTACAACTTTTCTAGGTATATTACTCCCTCCTTTTAGGCTGATTTTAACTCAGTGTGTGGTTCCAGCGATCCGAGTTCAAATCTCGGTGGAACCTCCATAATCACTTTAGCCGCACATGCCTTCTCTGACTTTTGCTAATGCTGTATAGTCATAGGCCCAAGCCCATTTCTAGAGTAGCTATGAGGATTCTCATGTGTAGTTGTGGCTGAGCAGTTAAGGCGATGGACTAGAAATCCATTGAAGTCTCCCCGCGCAGGTTCAAATTCTGCCGACTACGTTAATATTTGCTGCTCTTCTATGTAAACCGGGAATATTAACAAGTATGTGGCTTGGTGTTGGTTTTTGCAAGTCACGGAAACAGTAATGTGTTCAAAGTGGAGTAAATATTGAGTGCTTTTTGCACGGCAAGCTTTCCACTGCGTTTGTCACGCAGGTTCAAATACTGCCAGCTACAATTTCTTTTGCTGATCTTCTTGATCCGTGGGAGTCAAAAAAAGCCTGCCAAATACGTAACTTTCAACAAATGTGTCCCTTTGGAAATTTTCCTTAAGGCACAGATGGAATCCTTTAGATTAAATGTTTGCTGAAGTGATGGAAAGGGGTCAGAGTGTGGAAACTATCTAGTGCCTTTTGGACGACAATCTTTTCTCCAGTACAACTTTTCTAGGTATATTACTCCCTCCATTTAGGCTGATTTTAAATCAGTGTGTGGTTCCATGGTGTAATGGTTAGCACTCTGGACTTTGAATCCAGCGATCCGAGTTC
>NC_089847.1:55733031-55735531 GCF_035609145.1 Eleutherodactylus coqui | reverse complement strand
AATGCTGTATTGTCATAGGCCCAAGCCCATTTCTAGAGTAGCTATAATGCTTCTCATGTGTAGTCGTGGCCGAGTGGTTAAGGCGATGGACAAGAAATCCATTGGGGTCTCCCCGCGTAGGTTCAAATCCTGTCGACTACGATAATATTTTCTGCTCTTCTATGTAAACCGGGAATATTAACAAGTATGTGGCTTGGTGTTGGTTTTTGCAAGTCACGGAAACAGTAATGTGTTCAAAGTGGAGTAAATATTGAGTGCTTTTTGCACGGCAAGCTTTCCACTGCGTTTGTCACGCAGGTTCAAATACTGCCAGCTACAATTTCTTTTGCTGATCTTCTTGATCCGTGGGAGTCAAAAAAAGCCTGCCAAATACGTAACTTTCAACAAATGTGTCCCTTTGGAAATTTTCCTTAAGGCACAGATGGAATCCTTTAGATTAAATGTTTGCTGAAGTGATGGAAAGGGGTCAGAGTGTGGAAACTATCTAGTGCCTTTTGGACGACAATCTTTTCTCCAGTACAACTTTTCTAGGTATATTGCTCCCTCCTTTTAGGCTGATTTTAACTCAGTGTGTGGTTCCATGGTGTAATGGTTAGCACTCTGGACTTTGAATCCAGCGATCCGAGTTCAAATCTTGGTGGAACCTCCATAATCACTTTAGCCGCACATGCCTTCTCTGACTTTTGCTAATGCTGTATAGTCATAGGCCCAAGCCCATTTCTAGAGTAGCTATGAGGCTTCTCATGTGTAGTTGTGGCCGAGCGGTTAAGGCGATGGACTAGAAATCCATTGAAGTCTCCCTGCGCAGGTTCAAATTCTGCCGACTATGTTAATATTTTCTGCTCTTCTATGTAAACCGGGAATATTAACAAGTATGTGGCTTGGTGTTGGTTTTTGCAAGTCACGGAAACAGTAATGTGTTCAAAGTGGAGTAAATATTGAGTGCTTTTTGCACGGCAAGCTTTCCACTGTGTTTGTCACGCAGGTTCAAATACTGCCGGCTACAATTTCCTTTGCTGATCTTCTTGATCCGTGGGAGTCAAAAAAAGCCTGCCAAACACATAACTTTCAACAAATGTGTCCCTTTGGAAATTTTCCTTAAGGCACAGATGGAATCCTTTAGATTAAATGTTTGCTGAAGTGATGGAAAGGGGTCAGAGTGTGGAAACTATCTAGTGCCTTTTGGACGACAATCTTTTCTCCAGTACAACTTTTCTAGGTATATTACTCCCTCCTTTTAGGCTGATTTTAAATCAGTGTGTGGTACCATGGTGTAATGGTTAGCACTCTGGACTTTGAATCCAGCGATCCGAGTTCAAATCTTGGTGGAACCTGCATAATCACTTTAGCCGCACATTCCTTCTCTGACTTTTGCTAATGCTGTATTGTCATAGGCCCAAGCCCATTTCTAGAGTAACTATAATGCTTCTCATGTGTAGTCGTGGCCGAGTGGTTAAGGTGATGGACTAGAAATCCATTGGGGTCTCCCCGCGTAGGTTCAAATTCTGCCGACTACGTTAATATTTTCTGCTCTTCTATGTAAACCGGGAATATTAACAAGTATGTGGCTTGGTGTTGGTTTTTGCAAGTCACGGAAACAGTAATGTGTTCAAAGTGGAGTAAATATTGAGTGCTTTTTGCACGG
The DNA here is from genome assembly GCF_035609145.1 of Eleutherodactylus coqui. NCBI lineage: Eukaryota > Metazoa > Chordata > Amphibia > Anura > Eleutherodactylidae > Eleutherodactylus > Eleutherodactylus coqui. Next base: position 55,733,886 of record NC_089847.1, on the reverse strand, counting down.
CAAGCTTTCCACTGTGTTTGTCACGCAGGTTCAAATACTGCCGGCTACAATTTCCTTTGCTGATCTTCTTGATCCGTGGGAGTCAAAAAAAGCCTGCCAAATACATAACTTTCAACAAATGTGTCCCTTTGGAAATTTTCCTTAAGGCACAGATGGAATCCTTTAGATTAAATGTTTGCTGAAGTGATGGAAAGGGGTCAGAGTGTGGAAACTATCTAGTGCCTTTTGGACGACAATCTTTTCTCCAGTACAACTTTTCTAGGTATATTGCTCCCTCCTTTTAGGCTGATTTTAACTCAGTGTGTGGTTCCATGGTGTAATGGTTAGCACTCTGGACTTTGAATCCAGCGATCCGAGTTCAAATCTTGGTGGAACTTGCATAATCACTTTAGCCGCACATTCCTTGTCTGACTTTTGCTAATGCTGTATTGTCATAGGCCCAAGCCCATTTCTAGAGTAGCTATAATGCTTCTCATGTGTAGTCGTGGCCGAGTGGTTAAGGTGATGGACTAGAAATCCATTGGGGTCTCCCCGCGTAGGTTCAAATTCTGCCGACTACGTTAATATTTTCTGCTCTTCTATGTAAACCGGGAATATTAACAAGTATGTGGCTTGGTGTTGGTTTTTGCAAGTCACGGAAACAGTAATGTGTTCAAAGTGGAGTAAATATTGAGTGTTTTTTGCACGGCAAGCTTTCCACTGCGTTTGTCACGCAGGTTCAAATACTGCCAGCTACAATTTCTTTTGCTGATCTTCTTGATCCGTGGGAGTCAAAAAAAGCCTGCCAAACACATAACTTTCAACAAATGTGTCCCTTTGGAAATTTTCCTTAAGGCACAGATGGAATCCTTTAGA
>NC_089847.1:55628031-55635531 GCF_035609145.1 Eleutherodactylus coqui | reverse complement strand
AAAAAGGCCCCTAGAAGCTAGAAACTAGAAATAGTCTTGACCATCACTGTTCCGGATCAGTGACCTAAGGACGGGATATTTATAGTACCGCACCGCTTGTCTCTTGTCTGGACTACGACGCTATCCCAGCCGGCACAGTTAGCGCTAACTACGCACGCTGCTGGCATACACCCGCTCCATCCCACCTGCTCCGTAGTCATATCAGCCAATTAACCTCCCGTTCGCCTAGGGAAAGTGTAGGCGGCCATAGGAACGAGCGGGGGGACGCTTTACGAAGTGCCACCCCGTACAGGTGAGGGTTGTGGGTTTCTCGGGAAAAAAAAAACACACGAGACGCCCATGCCCCCCTCCTGAGATAGGTAGGGATTCCACCTCCTCGTTGTAGGGTATTGGGGGCGACAGAGGTTAATGGACGTGGGAAGCAGGTTAGGTGTAGTGTCGCTGAAATAGAAAATATCCTCCTGCTAGAGAGAGAGGGGGGGGGGGGAAGCCCTGCAGAGGGGGAGAAAAGAGGAAGTGCTAGTTTAGAATCTATTAGTACTACAGGTCCCAGCCAGACGCCTAAAAATACGGACTTAAGAATGGGGAATGAATCAAGCAATAATAACGGGAGGCTGGCACGGGATTTAGTAGCCGAAAGAGAAGGCAAGCACTGCTCAAATAAGTGGCCGCAGATACGGAAGATTGCATGCTGGGATGCAGATGCAAATGGGCGACTTCAGCCGGAAGCCTGGCGAGTTTTGTTAAAAGATAGGCGTGGCTTGTTGCAGGATAAAAATTTGCTCACAGCTGCAGAAGGATGGTATCGGGTCTCGAAGACGTTAAATAGAGACGGGTGGAGCGAGACGGTGCAGGGGGAGGGAGGGAAATACAAACGTTATGTGTATCATACAAATGCTGTGAACCCACTTCTTACACATCCGTCAGCACCTCCCATGCATTCAGGTAACTTACCATATTGGATGTGCCTAGTCTGTGGAGTGCAAAACCCCAGGCAAAGAGAGACCTGTCTGGGATGTGGCTCCCCGCGCCCAGACGGAAGTGTAAATGAGCCCACACTTCCTGTATTCAACGCTGAGCAGGCGGTTCCTGTATCCGGAGCTGCCGTGCGTTTCAACACTGCAGTTTCCTGTGATGATGTCGCAGGAAACACTAGGCATTCCAATATGCGTTCCACAGCCACTTCCTCAATGACCACTTCCTCTGGCAGCCATCTTAAGACACCTCAGAGGCCTAGGGCACTGCCACCCACTCCATACGGTGGCCATCTTGGTACACCCCAGAGGCCTAGTACCCAGCTGTCCACCCATGAAGGCAGCCACATTGCTACACTTCAGAGATGCCAAACACCTGCCATGTCTCCACTATATCCAGTGATAGACCCTCAAGCATTGCAAGCACAAAGACAAGCTGTCCCTCTGTTCCCAGACCAGCCAATTACAGAGGAGCAGCTGAACGCAGGACCTGTTATAAGGGAAGGTGGAGCGCAGGGAGGCTCTGATCTACCTCCACTCCTTCCCATGCAACCCAGGGAGGAAGATGGAGATCAATGGACAGAAAGTGAGGAGGATGGAGAAATAGGAGTCACCAGGTCTGGAGAGAAGTTCCGAGGCCGACCCCCCCCCTGTGAAGATGGTGCGCCGCCGGGACGGCATATTGGCAAACAAGGAATATGGTGCAAGGCCAAAACATCGCTCAGCGACGGCGACTTCAGGGGGAGCAGAAGAACAATTCTCGCTAACGAAGCCCAGCTTACGAAAAAACCCAGCAGCTCGCACGAGTATACAAGAACAACTTAACTTTGCACCCCCCAATACATCTACTCCTAAAGTCCATTTCATGTCTCCACAAGGAGATGACCCTTATGGATCGCAAGACTCCCTCACACAAGATGAACATCAATCACTGGCACCACAGATCACGCCTCAGCTGGCACCACACAGGATGCCCTTCGTACCGGCAGACGCCCCGCTCCTATACGTCAGCTTCACTCCAAGCCAGGCCACTACCCTCCAGGCGGGATTACCAGATCCAGAAAAGCAACCCATGCCTTTCTTCAGGAAGTTGGTCCAGTACCAACGTAATTATTCAGCCACCTGGAAGGATCTACAGGCCTTGACGGAGGTGAAGGCCGGAGATACGTATTGGCCGGTCATCCAGAAATCCCTTGATCCAACAAGTGAGAATGCTACTCCAGAGACAACATATGTTTCCGGAAGGGAATTCTGCAAGCAAGTGAAGGCCTGGGCGCAAGACAGGTTGGCGGATCAAGCGATCACACTGCAGGACGTGACCCAAGATAAAGGGGAATCTGTGGACAAGTTTTATGGTCGCCTCATTCAACTCTTTGACGATCTCGGATTCTCATCACAAATCAGGACGCACCAATTGATGCTTTCCGCAGCTTTTGTTTCTGGCCTACGGGACCCAGTAAGGAAAGGACTGATGGCGGCAAAGCCGGAATACAAGATCCTGGCTATCGATGTCCTACTACCAGTCGCAAAGGGAGTAGCAGGAAATGGACCTACCCCTGTGATGGTGGCGATGGGAGCTCCGCACAATCGTAGTCAGGATGGGCAAAGAAGATGTTATAGATGTGGCAAAGCGGGGCATTTCAGGAGAAACTGCCGCGTACCACCAGGACAACATGAACAAACAAATCAGTCCAGAAGACAGGCTGGACCAACATCTTCCGATGACTTACCACCACCACCACCGGTATCCTACCATGGCCCGTCCCAATAGGACACAGGCAAGCCAGTCCCCAGTATGGCCTCTTTCCAGAACCCTGCAGTGGATAATACCGGACCCCAAGCCCAAATGACTCTCTCTATTGCAGGGAATCCAATTACCTTCCTACTGGACACTGGTGCAGCCAGGAGCATCATTCGTGCTGACGACTTCCCCTTCAAGCACCTGCTGGATGACAAGACCATACTGACCGTAGGAGTAGGAGGAAGGCCGTCTGAAAACCCACTAAGCAAGCCACTTCCTGTCGGCATACAGAACATCCTGGCTAGATTTGTGGTTCACAAGACCTCACCACTCAACCTACTGGGAGCCGACCTTCTATCAAGACTTCAAGCTACAATTGCCTACACTGAAGACGGTGGCATAACGGTTACCTCCCCGCTATCTGAAGATGACCATATGACACTTGCCTCAGAACCATTCCTCATGACATGTCAGGAAGTTCGAAAGACAATACCAGATGAAGTGAAAGCAAGAATCCCTGATACACTGTGGTCAAAAGGACCTGAGGACATTGGTCGTCTAAGAGTTCCACCAGTGATGGTGAGGATGAAGCCCGGAATGCCATTCCCAAGAAGACCACAATATCCACTGAAGCACTCAGTGTCGCTAGCCATCGACGAACAGATTAAGTTGCTGATCCAGAACGGAGCCCTTGTGCGATGTGAGTCGCCATGCAACACCCCGTTGTTCCCGGTGAAGAAGAAGACACCGAAGGGCGAACCAACCAAATACCGTATGGTTCAAGATCTACGGGCAGTGAACCAAGCTACCATATTGGAAACTCCTCTGGTGCCGAATCCACACACGCTACTGTCTGGAATTCCGCCAACAGCGAAGTACTTCACAGTGATAGATATGGCAAACGCTTTTTTTGGAGTCCCATTAGACGCATCATGCCAATATTTATTTGCGTTCACGCACAACGGAGGCCAACTTACATGGACTGTAATGCCTCAGGGTGCACAGAATTCACCCAGCCAATTTGCCAAAGCAATGTCTCTGATTCTAAACCCATGGATGGAGGGACACCCCACAGTGGTCTTACTCCAATATGTGGACGACCTGTTACTTTGCGCAGACGATCTGGACACGGCCTCCTCCTCCTCTGAAAATCTTCTGTGCTATCTGGCATATCATGGATGTAAAGTGTCAGAATCCAAGTTACAATGGTGCTGCACAACCGTCATCTTCCTTGGCCACTGCATTTCCCAAGGAGTACGACACTTGACAGAAGACCGGATCGCCGCCATTCAACAAGTGCCGCTTCCCAGATCTGAAAAGGCCCTTCAAGCTTTCCTGGGACTGATCTCGTACTGCAGAGCCTGGATTCCAGAGGCCTCTTTGCTGATGCAACCCCTGTACGAAGATGTCAGAAGGATCGGTGAAGAAGGAGGAAAGGCCAAGGCCCCGTGTACACTCTCTGAGGACTCGACAAGAAATTTCAGCACACTTAAGGACCTGATCTCTAAAGCACCTGCATTGGGACTACCAGACTACGACAAACCATTTGCTCTGTTTGTGTCCGAGAATCAAGGACACGCATCAGGTGTCCTTACTCAGAAACATGCTGGAAAATCGCGACCCATCGGCTACTTCTCAGCCAGACTCGACCCAGTGGCAAGAGCAGGACCTTCCTGCCTGCGGGCAGTCTTTGCAGCCCATGTCTTGCTGGACAAGACCTCAGATCTCGTGCTGGGTTACCCTCTGACTGTCCTGGCTCCGCATGACATTGCCGCCGTACTCAACCAGACACAGCCGAAGCATCTATCAGCAGCAAGGCATCTACGCTTGCAATGCTCACTGTTGATTCCGGAGAATGTCACCCTACAGCGTTGTAATGTCCTCAACCCTTCCACCCTCCTTCCAATTCTTCAGGGGGAAGGCGAAGAGGAGAATAGAAGCGATGGAGAGGAAAAACCGAATGGTTCCGTCTCCTACTACGACATTCCACGCCCTTCACATGACTGCGTCAAGATGATGCAGCAGGAAATCTCTCATCTACCATCAGTCTATGATAAACCACTGGAACCCGTAGACTACACACTCTTCGTGGACGGCTCCAGATTCGCCGATGAGATGGGTCGGTACCATACCGGTTACGCAGTTACCACCTCCACGAAAATAATCCAAGCTCAACAACTCCCTCCTACTGTATCAGCACAGGAAGCCGAACTACAGGCCCTCACACGGGCGTGTGAGGTGGCCCAGGATCATACAGCCAACATCTACACAGATTCACGGTACGCTCATGGAGTGGCACACGACTTCGGGATGATCTGGAAAGTTAGAGGATTCCTCACAGCTGCAGGCACCCCAGTCAAGCATCATCAAGCCATCAGGCACCTGCTGGATGCCCTCCAACTGCCACGGAAGGTGGCCGTACTGAAAGTGAAAGCTCACAGCAAGAAGAACACTGAAGAGGCCGTTGGTAATCATACAGCGGATCAAGCAGCAAAAAGAGCTGCAAGGGGGGAGTTTGGAAGAATTGGAATTCAGGTGGAAGCCCTACCGGTTGGGGTGGAATCAATGGAGGGACCAGACCCGTCCATGATGGTCAGTGTGGATGAGAAGATACGACCGGACTACCTTACAGAAGCACAAAAGAGAGCAACCAAGGAAGAAAAAGAAGAATGGACGAAAAAGGGAGCGAAAAAGGACGAACAGGGATTGTTTGCGCTGGCAGGCCGCCCATGCTTGCCTAGAAGCTTCTACCCAGCAGTGGTACAGTGGGCACATGGCCCAACCCATTTGTCCAAGATGCTCATGAACGCATTGATCCAGAAATATTACCTGGCGCCTGGCATCACAACGTTGGTGGACAAGTACTGCAGAGCTTGCACCATTTGCGCCCAATGTAATCCAGGAAAAATGGAGGAGACACCAAGAAAACACCTGGCCAAGCCACTGTATCCATTCCAACGGATCCAGATTGACCACATCCAGATGCCGAAATCAGGACGCTTTGAATACGCCCTAATAGTGGTGGATGTTTTCTCTGGGTGGGCAGAGGGATACCCAAGTACAAATATGACTGCCAAAAGTACGGCTAAGAAACTCATGACTGAGTTAATTTGCCGTTTCGGAATACCTGAAGTCATCGAAAGTGATCAAGGTCCAGCGTTTACCACCAACGTCACCAAGGAGATATGGCAGGCGTTGGGCAGCAGTCTTTTGTTTCACACACCCTACCACCCCCAGAGTAGTGGTAAGGTAGAGAGACTGAACGGTACCTTGAAAACAAAAATACTTAAAATCTCACGAGAAACTGGCATGCCCTGGCCAGAAATCCTCCCCATAGCACTGTATAGCGTGAGGTACACACCAAGGGGAAAACATAAGTTATCACCTTATGAAATTCTTTTCGGGACCGTCCCCAGACTAGGGTGTTATTTCCCCCAGCAGTTACAATTGCACTCTGATGTTCTGACTAAGTATGTTATATCACTCGCCAAAGAAATAACTAAAGTCCATGCACGAGTTTTCTCTTCCATTCCAGACCCCGACCAGGACACAGGCACCCATTCCATACAGCCCGGAGATTGGGTGTACGTAAAGAAGTTTCTGAGGAAAAACTCTCTTGAGCCAAGATTCGACGGTCCATTCCAGGTGTTGTTGACCACTGCCACCTCGGTGAAACTAGAGGGGAAGCCTACCTGGATCCACGCAAGCCACTGCAAGAAAGCTCCATCTCAGAAGGACGACTCATCATGAAATATTTAGGTCAAGTTATCATAATACTTCTCCTATGTGGGGGTCTGGTAATGTGGGACGGAAAGGGTACCTCAGTGAAGAACCAGAAGCAGCAGGCTAAACTAGTGAGGGAAAGCCATATCAATATGTGGGAGTATTTAGCCAGAGATGTTATCAATATAACTAATATGTGCATGCCTAAATTAAGGAGCGGGGAAGATATTCTACAAGCTTGCCTACTGGCCGTTCCCACTCCAGTAAATGTATTGAGATCAATTTATGCAATGGTACATGATGATGATGATGTGGGGGGAGGCGATGTGATACAAGATAACACCTTCATTAACATATATGAGTATTGTCCCTACTGTGAGGCTATAGAACACGCTGACTGGTCCAATATGACTGAGTTCCAGGTCAGAAATGTCTCACAGGCTGAGGTATGTTATAACTTTACATGTAATCCACGGTACATTGGGAAATGTGAGAGGGGCCAAGTGGTCACTAGTGATTCCCAAATACTTTGCTCCCGTACTGAAGAACAATGTCAAAAGATAGTGACTACCATGTCTTGTGGAAAAGTAGTTCGGAGTCCCAGCCACACCAGACATGTCAAACTACCAGTAGGATGGGTCCTGTCCTGTGGCAATTTAACATACACATATATCCCCGCCAACATTACAGGAGGACCGTGTGCATTGTCCCGTCTAAGTATCCTTATGTATCAGAAGCCAGACCCCCCGGCACCCACATTCTCACTTAGGGATCGGAGGGACATCCACGGCCTGGCCGATAACTGTGTAGGACCACCCACTCTACTGAGTTTCTCAGAGCACACAGCACTAGCTCTCAGCATTCTAGGCACCCCCGCATTAGCCCAGCATAACACAAGAGTGATTAACGGTTTAGCTTGTGACATGGTAAAGGGCCTAAATGCCACATCCCAGGCACTGGACCTACTACTCTTAGATGTACAAAACATACGAAGAGCCGCCCTACAGAACAGAGCCACCATTGATTACATCCTTATGACCATGAACCATGGGTGCGAAGAGT
>NC_089847.1:55538031-55545531 GCF_035609145.1 Eleutherodactylus coqui | reverse complement strand
GTGGGCAAAACGATCCAGCAGTTGCGTCGACGCACTTTAGCGCACCTTGGCAACATCAACAGGAAAGAATCCACCAGTTTGTCGTGTCATATGCGTGAGAAACACCCTGATCAGCCTGAATCAGTTATATTCAGGGGCATTGAAATTATTCGCGATAATGGTCGCAAAGGGGATTTGAATCAAAAATTATTGCAGAAAGAGGCGTTTTGGATTGACCAACTGGACTGTCTAGCACCTAAAGGCCTTAATGATAATATATCATTTGTTTCGTTCATTTGAACGTATTTAACCCATATACCAGTAATTTTTCCCAAATGTTAAAAATATGGCAATATGGTTTGAACTAGTGGTTATTGATGCATGGTTTTAGTCATCTTAGGATTAAAATCATACAATGCGTCCACCATTATCATATGTGGAACGCAAATCACTTACCTTGATGGTCCATTACTAATTAATATCCAAGTAAATTGGTCCCGGTTGTTGTTCCTGAGGACAGATGTTGCTTTAAATGTACCGTATCCCTTTTCAGCACCAGTGTTCTGGCATTAATTACATTTATGGTTTATTTATGCATTGAAGAGTCAATTACAACGGTTGAACAATAGTAGTAATCTGCTTGTGTTTCTGTATATCGATAACTGCAGACTAATGACAATGAGGTTCATTTTTGTTGTCTTTATACCTAATATGGTGGGCATAACATGGGTTACAATATAGCATAGCCCTTATCAATAAACATCATCATGCTTGTTTGTTTTGTTTTAATAGATTTATTTCTTTAAGAACCCTATGTAGTTATCTTACCGTTGTGCTGGTTCTGCTATTGCTTAAATGCAGAACGATATCATCTTATTCCATTTGTAGTACTTATCTGGCATTGATTTTACATGTCTAACACTGGCAGCGCTCCGCATCAGTGCGGAGGTCACGTGGGGCTCCCGCTCATGTGACCTAATGTCATCATGGCCACACCTACCCCACAGTCAGCTGGGCTATCGGGAGTTCCTCACGTCAGTTTGAGGAAGCACCTCACGTCATCCTCTGGTGCCGGCGGTCACGTGGTGTGCCGCTCTTTGTAATCATCACACACCATATGATCTGTGTCAGGTCTCATTACACTCCGGGATCCCCAGTATACTGATCTCATTGGCTGGGCACCCTGTTGCTCCTCCCCAAGAGGTGGTGTCTATCCTACATAAACAGCACTTGCACAGACAGTTACCAGGTCTGTCTAAATGAGGTGCTGCCCGTTTGGGCTCTGTTGCTCTAGTAGTGGCTAGCTAGTGATGTGTTCAGTATCAGTAAAGCAATTTCAACTAGTTCCATACTTCACAGTTATCAGCCCTCCTGGCACCTCATCGCATCAGGGGTTATTTAGGCATAACAGTGCTTCTTAATATCACAATTATCTAAGCTCTGCTGCCCCCTGCTGCAGGCTGCATGATATTACAGCTATAATTGAACAGTAATATAGGAACGAACTATATAATCTTCGTTCCTATTTATTGTTGTCACCGACAACCTGTTGTCAATAATTTTCTGACAACTACCATCAATACTTATCATATTCGTCCTGATGAAGCAGTGCCCCACGGAGTGGGACATTGTGGAAACGCGTCGACGATCAGGCGTTAGTCCTATGAACAATATGGGTGATCAGACCTATCAGTTCTAATCAATTATAACAACTGTAGTCTTGATTGAAATCTAACCGTCCTGGTACCACTGCTGTAGATTTACATGCAAGCAGTGGCTAATTAATAATAAAGAGTATCAGAGTGTCTTTGAACACAACTCAGTATTGTCATGCATAGACCCCAATGGTAAAGCAATAAGGGTTAAATCATTGGTAAAAGTGACAAGCACAGTCCATAATTGCATTATATCACAGACTTGACAATCGTGGGATTTTTTCGCATGTTTTCCATCTCTTGGACACGTAATGTCAGCATAGTGTCCAGATGATATAATTATTTGTACATGTTGGCATAGAAAATTGGCTGCCACCAATCGGACACTATTTTCTGTCCATGTTACTATTCTTATATGGAAAAACTGGTGCTCTATACATATCAATATATCTTTTTCCAATGATAACCTACCCTAATTCTTATCTCGTCTTTTTGACGATTAGTATTTTTGTCTTTGTCTGTAATTGTATGTCTGTTTAGTCCATCCACCTCCCTTAAGGTTCAGTGGTTTTTATTAATTATTATATCAATAAAGCTTATTTTAGTTTTAAGGCCTTCCAGTGATAAGGTCATATTTGCTCAAGAGCCTTATTGCCACAGTGATTTGTTTGATACCAATGGCGAGTTTTCTTTCAGGTGGTGTCGACACGACACCCTGGCTATTAGAGGCCAATATGGTCTTTTCGAATGAGAATTTATCCAATTCCGATCAAATATCTATAAACCATGCATTTAAAAACCTAACAGCAACTTACAAAGAATTCATCCGGTCGTGGTGGGAGATTCAGGGGCTCACCAAATATTTGGATAACAAAATTATTCCTAGAGGCTTGAGAATCAATACCCTACCACCGTTAAAAATGCGAACTCCCGCGTTTATGAAAATCTGGGAACAGGAGGCATCTGAGAGCTCTTTCAAATTCATGAGGCTACTACTACAAGAGGAAAAAAACATTCATGAAAATAACACCAAAATTCTTGATGAGGCCATTATTCAAATAAAAAAATTCTCTGTTGATGAAGAATTTGAGAAAAAAGAAAAAATTCTCAAATCTACTGTAGAGAAATACACTTCGTATCTCAAGGAAAGAAAACATTATCAGTTTAAGCGTGATATGAAGGATTTTTCCGATAATAAAGCATATGACGCGGCAGTAATCGCGACATCAGAATTAAGTTCCTCAGAAAGTGAACTCTCCGGAAGCGATGCCTCTAGTAGATCTTATCAATTCCCCAAACAGAGAGGGAGAGGTCAGAATCGTGGTAGAGGTAAAAGTCGTGGTAGAAATTACCAAGATCCTTCGGACCGTTTTTTAGGTCCCCCCATCTACCATTACTTAATGCGAGAACGCAGGAAACCCCCTCACCAACAATAACCCGGTGTACTGCCGTCATGGAGCATATACCGAGTCGTTGTTCTCCCACCTTTGACCAAACTAATTGCCCTATGGTATCTAGACAAGACGACTTTCAAATCATTAATTTGTCTTCTAGACCCCTTTCTTTGGACGAAACATCAGTTCTAAGCAAAGGCCTGTCATTTGTCCCAACGTGTCGTTATGATCCATTTATCTGGAAAAAAGATATTGCTCTTTTTTTAAGAAAATTAAAATGGAAGAAATTTTATGCAATTCAGAACCGCAAGAAAAGTACCGAGTTGGGAATAGACGTTAATGACATACAAGCCCTCAATGATCTTGAAGAACTCGAGCGCGAAGCGAGTAAATCACCGGGAGATGGTCCTTTTACCTCTCTTAAGGCGAAAAATACGAGCATGCCACCCATCAATGATTCCCCCTATATTGATATTTTTGAAAGACTGGTAACTGATGAATTAAAGACTCTATCTGACGGTAGAAGACGTTTTCATCATCAAAACCTCAGTTGCTCTGAGAAAAAATCTTTACTTCAAATCGAAAACGATAAAAGTATCGTGATTAAACAGTCGGATAAGGGGGGAAATCTTGTTGTGATGGATGATTCCGCTTATAGAGAAATGTGTATGTCTTTGTTGAGCGACAGTACCACCTATGGTCGTCTTGACTCTGATCCTACTGTCTCCTTTCAAGGCGAGCTTCTTACAATATTGTCACGAGTTCTTGATCAGAATCTTATTAGCCGTAATGAATTTAATTTTCTGTATCCTAAAAACCCGCAGATACCGACTTTTTACGGCATTCCTAAGATTCATAAGGGGGTGTCCCCACTTAAAGGACGCCCCATTGTATCTGGCATCAACAGCGTCACGCAGGCATCTAGCCAATATATTGAGGTTATTTTGAAACCATTTGTGGAATCCCTGCCATCGTTTGTGCAAGACACGACTGACGTGTTAAGACGCCTACAAGATCTGCACGTCTCTGACACGACACTTTTAGCTAGTCTCGATGTCGAGGCGCTCTACACGTCTATTCCCCACTCGGGTGGGTTACGGGCCGCCAATTTCTATTTACAACAGAGAGGCTTGCATTATTCCCAACATAATGATATGGTTCTTGAATTGCTACAATTTATCTTGGAGCACAATTACTTTGTGTTCGACCGAAAGTACTTCCACCAGTCCAGGGGGACCGCGATGGGGAGCCCATGTGCTCCCCATTACGCGTGTCTGTACCTGGGCTGGTGGGAGGAAAAGTACGTCTTTAACGACACTAATATCATGTGGACACAATATATCGACATGTGGATGCGATATATTGATGATATTTTCATCCTATGGACAGGGACTGACATCCAGTTTTCCAGCTTTGTTAAAGAATTGAATGCAAATCCACTTGGCCTCTTCTTAACGTCTGAAATCCAAAGTCAATCTTTGACATTTTTGGATCTTTCAATATCAAAAACTGAATCGGGATTATTAACAACTACCCTATACAGGAAACCTACTTCTACAAATAACTTTCTTCACTACCAGAGCCACCACCCAAGACCCTTAAAAAATGGTATTCCTAAGGGTCAATATATACGCATGAGGCGCAATTGCTCTAGTGAGGAGGAATTCAGCTTGCAATCCGATGATTTAACTCGTAGATTTTCCAATAGAGGGTACCCGATGGACGTTTTGAATAAAGCACGTGAGGCAGCGACTAATCTGACACGGACCGAACTGCTGAGAGAGACAACAGGACATGAAGGAGACAACGTCATAAGACTAATTGGTACGTTTGATGATGAGGCCACAAACGTAAGGAATATCATCTCCAAGTATTGGGATATTCTACGTGACGACCCTGATTTGGCGGGTTATTTACAACCACACCCGTCAATCACCTATAGGAGGGGAAGGAGTCTAAAGGATCGTCTTATGCGGAGCCACTACATCAAACCTACTCTATCCACCTGGCTTACGACTAGTAGTCCTGTTGGTTTTTATCGCTGCCATGGGTGTAAGGCTTGCCCTCTGATGAGAACAACAAAATATTTTCAAAGTGCGTCGACGGGAAAAACCTATAACATCCGTGATTTCATTAATTGCAGATCGACGCACGTGGTTTATCTGGCAACATGCCCTTGCCCAAGGGACTACGTGGGCAAAACGATCCAGCAGTTGCGTCGACGCACTTTAGCGCACCTTGGCAACATCAACAGGAAAGAATCCACCAGTTTGTCGTGTCATATGCGTGAGAAACACCCTGATCAGCCTGAATCAGTTATATTCAGGGGCATTGAAATTATTCGCGATAATGGTCGCAAAGGGGATTTGAATCAAAAATTATTGCAGAAAGAGGCGTTTTGGATTGACCAACTGGACTGTCTAGCACCTAAAGGCCTTAATGATAATATATCATTTGTTTCGTTCATTTGAACGTATTTAACCCATATACCAGTAATTTTTCCCAAATGTTAAAAATATGGCAATATGGTTTGAACTAGTGGTTATTGATGCATGGTTTTAGTCATTTTAGGATTAAAATCATACAATGCGTCCACCATTATCATATGTGGAACGCAAATCACTTACCTTGATGGTCCATTACTAATTAATATCCAAGTAAATTGGTCCCGGTTGTTGTTCCTGAGGACAGATGTTGCTTTAAATGTACCGTATCCCTTTTCAGCACCAGTGTTCTGGCATTAATTACATTTATGGTTTATTTATGCATTGAAGAGTCAATTACAACGGTTGAACAATAGTAGTAATCTGCTTGTGTTTCTGTATATCGATAACTGCAGACTAATGACAATGAGGTTCATTTTTGTTGTCTTTATACCTAATATGGTGGGCATAACATGGGTTACAATATAGCATAGCCCTTATCAATAAACATCATCATGCTTGTTTGTTTTGTTTTAATAGATTTATTTCTTTAAGAACCCTATGTAGTTATCTTACCGTTGTGCTGGTTCTGCTATTGCTTAAATGCAGAACGATATCATCTTATTCCATTTGTAGTACTTATCTGGCATTGATTTTACATGTCTAACACTGGCAGCGCTCCGCATCAGTGCGGAGGTCACGTGGGGCTCCCGCTCATGTGACCTAATGTCATCATGGCCACACCTACCCCACAGTCAGCTGGGCTATCGGGAGTTCCTCACGTCAGTTTGAGGAAGCACCTCACGTCATCCTCTGGTGCCGGCGGTCACGTGGTGTGCCGCTCTTTGTAATCATCACACACCATATGATCTGTGTCAGGTCTCATTACACTCCGGGATCCCCAGTATACTGATCTCATTGGCTGGGCACCCTGTTGCTCCTCCCCAAGAGGTGGTGTCTATCCTACATAAACAGCACTTGCACAGACAGTTACCAGGTCTGTCTAAATGAGGTGCTGCCCGTTTGGGCTCTGTTGCTCTAGTAGTGGCTAGCTAGTGATGTGTTCAGTATCAGTAAAGCAATTTCAACTAGTTCCATACTTCACAGTTATCAGCCCTCCTGGCACCTCATCGCATCAGGGGTTATTTAGGCATAACAGTGCTTCTTAATATCACAATTATCTAAGCTCTGCTGCCCCCTGCTGCAGGCTGCATGATATTACAGCTATAATTGAACAGTAATATAGGAACGAACTATATAATCTTCGTTCCTATTTATTGTTGTCACCGACAACCTGTTGTCAATAATTTTCTGACAACTACCATCAATACTTATCATATTCGTCCTGATGAAGCAGTGCCCCACGGAGTGGGACATTGTGGAAACGCGTCGACGATCAGGCGTTAGTCCTATGAACAATATGGGTGATCAGACCTATCAGTTCTAATCAATTATAACAACTGTAGTCTTGATTGAAATCTAACCGTCCTGGTACCACTGCTGTAGATTTACATGCAAGCAGTGGCTAATTAATAATAAAGAGTATCAGAGTGTCTTTGAACACAACTCAGTATTGTCATGCATAGACCCCAATGGTAAAGCAATAAGGGTTAAATCATTGGTAAAAGTGACAAGCACAGTCCATAATTGCATTATATCACAGACTTGACAATCGTGGGATTTTTTCGCATGTTTTCCATCTCTTGGACACGTAATGTCAGCATAGTGTCCAGATGATATAATTATTTGTACATGTTGGCATAGAAAATTGGCTGCCACCAATCGGACACTATTTTCTGTCCATGTTACTATTCTTATATGGAAAAACTGGTGCTCTATACATATCAATATATCTTTTTCCAATGATAACCTACCCTAATTCTTATCTCGTCTTTTTGACGATTAGTATTTTTGTCTTTGTCTGTAATTGTATGTCTGTTTAGTCCATCCACCTCCCTTAAGGTTCAGTGGTTTTTATTAATTATTATATCAATAAAGCTTATTTTAGTTTTAAGGCCTTCCAGTGATAAAGCGTTTGTCACACAGGTT
>NC_089847.1:55413031-55415531 GCF_035609145.1 Eleutherodactylus coqui | reverse complement strand
TGTACTCATCGGCCCAAGCCCATTTCTAGAGTAGCTACACTACTTCTCATGTGTAGTCGTGGCCGAGTGGTTAAGGCGATGGACAAGAAATTCATTGGGGTCTCCCCGCGCAGGTTCAAATCCTGTCGACTACGTTAATGTCTGCTGCTCTTCTAAGTAAACCGGGAATATTAAGAAGTATGTGGCTTGGTGTGGGCTTTTGGAAGTCACGGAAAGAGTAATGTGTTCAAAGTGTAGTAAATATTGAGTGCTTTTTGCACAGCTAGCTTTCCACTGTGTTTGTCACACAGGTTCAAATGCTGCCGGCTACAATTTCTTTTGCTGATCTTCTTGATCCGTGGGAGTCAGAAAAAGCCTGCCAAATACGTAACTTTCAACAAGTGTATCCCTTTGGAAATTTTCCTTAAGGCACAGATGGAATCCTTTTGATTAAATGTTTGCTGAAGTGATGGAAAGGGGTCAGAGTGTGGAAACTATCTAGTGCCTTTTGGACGACAATCTTTTCTCCAGTACAACTTTTCTAGGTATATTGCTCCCTCCTTTTAGGCTGATTTTAACTCAGTGTGTGGTTCCATGGTGTAATGGTTAGCACTCTGGACTCTGAATCCAGCGATCCGAGTTCAAATCTCGGTGGAACCTGCATAAGCACTTTAGCCGCACAAGCGTTCTCTGACTTTTGCTAATGCTGTGTACTCATCGGCCCAAGCCCATTTCTAGAGTAGCTATACCACTTCTCATGTGTAGTCATGGCCGAGTGGTTAAGGCGATGGACAAGAAATTCATTGGGGTCTCCCCGCGCAGGTTCAAATCCTGTCGACTATGTTAATATCTGCTGCTCTTCTAAGTAAACCGGGAATATTAAGAAGTATGTGGCTTGGTGTGGGCTTTTGCAAGTCACGGAAAGAGTAATGTGTTCAAAGTGTAGTAAATATTGAGTGCTTTTTGCACAGCTAGCTTTCCACTGCGTTTGTCACACAGGTTCAAATACTGCCGGCTACAATTTCTTTTGCTGATCTTCTTGATCCGTGGGAGTCAGAAAAAGCCTGCCAAATACGTAACTTTCAACAAGTGTGTCCCTTTGGAAATTTTCCTTAAGGCACAGATGGAATCCTTTTGATTAAATGTTTGCTGAAGTGATGGAAAGGGGTCAGAGTGTGGAAACTATCTAGTGCCTTTTGGACGACAATCTTTTCTCCAGTACAACTTTTCTAGGTATATTGCTCCCTCCTTTTAGGCTGCTTTTAACTCAGTGTGTGGTTCCATGGTGTAATGGTTAGCACTCTGGACTCTGAATCCAGCGATCCGCGTTCAAATCTCGGTGGAACCTGCATAAGCACTTTAGCCGCACAAGCGTTCTCTGACTTTTGCTAATGCTGTGTACTCATCGGCCCAAGCCCATTTCTAGAGTAGCTACACTACTTCTCATGTGTAGTCGTGGCCGAGTGGTTAAGGCGATGGACAAGAAATTCATTGGGGTCTCCCCGCGCAGGTTCAAATCCTGTCGACTACGTTAATATCTGCTGCTCTTCTAAGTAAACCGGGAATATTAAGAAGTATGTGGCTTGGTGTGGGCTTTTGGAAGTCACGGAAAGAGTAATGTGTTCAAAGTGTAGTAAATATTGAGTGCTTTTTGCACAGCTAGCTTTCCACTGCGTTTGTCACACAGGTTCAAATACTGCCGGCTACAATTTCTTTTGCTGATCTTCTTGATCCGTGGGAGTCAGAAAAAGCCTGCCAAATACGTAACTTTCAACAAGTGTATCCCTTTGGAAATTTTCCTTAAGGCACAGATGGAATCCTTTTGATTAAATGTTTGCTGAAGTGATGGAAAGGGGTCAGAGTGTGGAAACTATCTAGTGCCTTTTGGACGACAATCTTTTCTCCAGTACAACTTTTCTAGGTATATTGCTCCCTCCTTTTAGGCTGATTTTAACTCAGTGTGTCGTTCTATGGTGTAATGGTTAGCACTCTGGACTCTGAATCCAGCGATCCGAGTTCAAATCTCGGTGGAACCTGCATAAGCACTTTAGCCGCACAAGCGTTCTCTGACTTTTGCTAATGCTGTGTACTCATCGGCCCAAGCCCATTTCTAGAGTAGCTATACCACTTCTCATGTGTAGTCATGGCCGAGTGGTTAAGGCGATGGACAAGAAATTCATTGGGGTCTCCCCGCGCAGGTTCAAATCCTGTCGACTATGTTAATATCTGCTGCTCTTCTAAGTAAACCGGGAATATTAAGAAGTATGTGGCTTGGTGTGGGCTTTTGCAAGTCACGGAAAGAGTAATGTGTTCAAAGTGTAGTAAATATTGAGTGCTTTTTGCACAGCTAGCTTTCCACTGCGTTTGTCACACAGGTTCAAATACTGCCGGCTACAATTTCTTTTGCTGATCTTCTTGATCCGTGGGAGTCAGAAAAAGCCTGCCAAATACGTAACTTTCAACAAGTGTGTCCCTTTGGAAATTTTCCTTAAGGCACAGATGGAATCCTTTTGATTAAATG
>NC_089847.1:55398031-55400531 GCF_035609145.1 Eleutherodactylus coqui | reverse complement strand
TTAACTCAGTGTGTGGTTCCATGGTGTAATGGTTAGCACTCTGGACTCTGAATCCAGCGATCCGAGTTCAAATCTCGGTGGAACCTGCATAAGCACTTTAGCCGCACAAGCGTTCTCTGACTTTTGCTAATGCTGTGTACTCATAGGCCCAAGCCCATTTCTAGAGTAGCTATACTACTTCTCATGTGTAGTCGTGGCCGAGTGGTTTAGGCGATGGACTAGAAATCCATTGGGGTCGCCCCGCGCAGGTTCAAATCCTGCTGACTACGTTAGTTTTTGCTGCTCTTCTAAGTAAACTGGGAATATTAACAAGTATGTGGCTTGGTGTGGGCTTTTGCAAGTCACGAAAAGAGTAATGTGTTCAAAGTGTAGTAAATATTGAGTGCTTTTTGCACAGCTAGCTTTACACTGCGTTTGTCACACAGGTTCAAATACTGCCGGCTACAATTTCTTTTGCTGATCTTCTTGATCCGTGGGAGTCAGAAAAAGCCTGCCAAATACGTAACTTTCAACAAGTGTATCCCTTTGGAAATTTTCCTTAAGGCACAGATGGAATCCTTTAGATTAAATGTTTGCTGAAGTGATGGAAAGGGGTGAGAGTGTGGAAACTATCTAGTGCCTTTTGGACGACAATCTTTTCTCCAGTACAACTTTTCTAGGTATATTGCTCCCTCCTTTTAGGCTGCTTTTAACTCAGTGTGTGGTTCCATGGTGTAATGGTTAGCACTCTGGACTCTGAATCCAGCGATCCGAGTTCAAATCTCGGTGGAACCTGCATAAGCACTTTAGCCGCACAAGCGTTCTCTGACTTTTGCTAATGCTGTGTACTCATGGGCCCAAGCCCATTTCTAGAGTAGCTATACTACTTCTCATGTGTAGTCGTGGCCGAGTGGTTAAGGCGATGGACAAGAAATTCATTGGGGTCTCCCCGCGCAGGTTCAAATCCTGTCGACTACGTTAATATCTGCTGCTCTTCTAAGTAAACCGGGAATATTAAGAAGTATGTGGCTTGGTGTGGGCTTTTGGAAGTCACGGAAAGAGTAATGTGTTCAAAGTGTAGTAAATATTGAGTGCCTTTTGCACAGCTAGCTTTCCACTGCGTTTGTCACACAGGTTCAAATACTGCCGGCTACAATTTCTTTTGCTGATCTTCTTGATCCGTGGGAGTCAGAAAAAGCCTGCCAAATACGTAACTTTCAACAAGTGTATCCCTTTGGAAATTTTCCTTAAGGCACAGATGGAATCCTTTTGATTAAATGTTTGCTGAAGTGATGGAAAGGGGTCAGAGTGTGGAAACTATCTAGTGCCTTTTGGACGACAATCTTTTCTCCAGTACAACTTTTCTAGGTATATTGCTCCCTCCTTTTAGGCTGCTTTTAACTCAGTGTGTGGTTCCATGGTGTAATGGTTAGCACTCTGGACTCTGAATCCAGCGATCCGAGTTCAAATCTCGGTGGAACCTGCATAAGCACTTTAGCCGCACAAGCGTTCTCTGACTTTTGCTAATGCTGTGTACTCATAGGCCCAAGCCCATTTCTAGAGTAGCTATACTACTTCTCATGTGTAGTCGTGGCCGAGTGGTTTAGGCGATGGACTAGAAATCCATTGGGGTCGCCCCGCGCAGGTTCAAATCCTGCTGACTACGTTAGTTTTTGCTGCTCTTCTAAGTAAACTGGGAATATTAACAAGTATGTGGCTTGGTGTGGGCTTTTGCAAGTCACGAAAAGAGTAATGTGTTCAAAGTGTAGTAAATATTGAGTGCTTTTTGCACAGCTAGCTTTACACTGCGTTTGTCACACAGGTTCAAATACTGCCGGCTACAATTTCTTTTGCTGATCTTCTTGATCCGTGGGAGTCAGAAAAAGCCTGCCAAATACGTAACTTTCAACAAGTGTATCCCTTTGGAAATTTTCCTTAAGGCACAGATGGAATCCTTTAGATTAAATGTTTGCTGAAGTGATGGAAAGGGGTGAGAGTGTGGAAACTATCTAGTGCCTTTTGGACGACAATCTTTTCTCCAGTACAACTTTTCTAGGTATATTGCTCCCTCCTTTTAGGCTGCTTTTAACTCAGTGTGTGGTTCCATGGTGTAATGGTTAGCACTCTGGACTCTGAATCCAGCGATCCGAGTTCAAATCTCGGTGGAACCTGCATAAGCACTTTAGCCGCACAAGCGTTCTCTGACTTTTGCTAATGCTGTGTACTCATGGGCCCAAGCCCATTTCTAGAGTAGCTATACTACTTCTCATGTGTAGTCGTGGCCGAGTGGTTAAGGCGATGGACAAGAAATTCATTGGGGTCTCCCCGCGCAGGTTCAAATCCTGTCGACTACGTTAATATCTGCTGCTCTTCTAAGTAAACCGGGAATATTAAGAAGTATGTGGCTTGGTGTGGGCTTTTGGAAGTCACGGAAAGAGTAATGTGTTCAAAGTGTAGTAAATATTGAGTGCCTTTTGCACAGCTAGCTTTCCACTGCGTTTGTCACACAGGTTCAAATACT
>NC_089847.1:54995531-55000531 GCF_035609145.1 Eleutherodactylus coqui | reverse complement strand
TAAGAAGTGTGTGGGCTTTTGGAAGTCACGGAAAGAGTAATGTGTTCAAAGTGTAGTAAATATTGAGTGCTTTTTGCACAGCTAGCTTTCCACTGCGTTTGTCACACAGGTTCAAATACTGCCGGCTACGATTTCTTTTGCTGATCTTCTTGATCCATGGGAGTCAGAAAAAGCCTGCCAAATACGTAACTTTCAAAAAGTGTGTCCCTTTGGAAATTTTCCTTAAGGCACAGATGGAATCCTTTTGATTAAATGTTTGCTGAAGTGATGGAAAGGGGTCAGAGTGTGGAAACTATCTAGTGCCTTTTGGACGACAATCTTTTCTCCAGTACAACTTTTCTAGGTATATTGCTCCCTCCTTTTAGGCTGCTTTTAACTCAGTGTGTGGTTCCATGGTGTAATGGTTAGCACTCTGAATCCAGCGATCCGAGTTCAAATCTCGGTGGAACCTGCATAAGCACTTTAGCCGCACAAGCGTTCTCTGACTTTTGCTAATGCTGTGTACTCATCGGCCCAAGCCCATTTCTAGAGTAGCTACACTACTTCTCATGTGTAGTCGTGGCCGAGTGGTTAAGGTGATGGACAAGAAATTCATTGGGGTCTCCCCGCGCAGGTTCAAATCCTGTCGACTACGTTAATATCTGCTGCTCTTCTAAGTAAACCGGGAATATTAAGAAGTGTGTGGGCTTTTGGAAGTCACGGAAAGAGTAATGTGTTCAAAGTGTAGTAAATATTGAGTGCTTTTTGCACAGCTAGCTTTCCACTGCGTTTGTCACACAGGTTCAAATACTGCCGGCTACGATTTCTTTTGCTGATCTTCTTGATCCATGGGAGTCAGAAAAAGCCTGCCAAATACGTAACTTTCAAAAAGTGTGTCCCTTTGGAAATTTTCCTTAAGGCACAGATGGAATCCTTTTGATTAAATGTTTGCTGAAGTGATGGAAAGGGGTCAGAGTGTGGAAACTATCTAGTGCCTTTTGGACGACAATCTTTTCTCCAGTACAACTTTTCTAGGTATATTGCTCCCTCCTTTTAGGCTGCTTTTAACTCAGTGTGTGGTTCCATGGTGTAATGGTTAGCACTCTGAATCCAGCGATCCGAGTTCAAATCTCGGTGGAACCTGCATAAGCACTTTAGCCGCACAAGCGTTCTCTGACTTTTGCTAATGCTGTGTACTCATCGGCCCAAGCCCATTTCTAGAGTAGCTACACTACTTCTCATGTGTAGTCGTGGCCGAGTGGTTAAGGTGATGGACAAGAAATTCATTGGGGTCTCCCCGCGCAGGTTCAAATCCTGTCGACTACGTTAATATCTGCTGCTCTTCTAAGTAAACCGGGAATATTAAGAAGTGTGTGGGCTTTTGGAAGTCACGGAAAGAGTAATGTGTTCAAAGTGTAGTAAATATTGAGTGCTTTTTGCACAGCTAGCTTTCCACTGCGTTTGTCACACAGGTTCAAATACTGCCGGCTACGATTTCTTTTGCTGATCTTCTTGATCCGTGGGAGTCAGAAAAAGCCTGCCAAATACGTAACTTTCAAAAAGTGTGTCCCTTTGGAAATTTTCCTTAAGGCACAGATGGAATCCTTTTGATTAAATGTTTGCTGAAGTGATGGAAAGGGGTCAGAGTGTGGAAACTATCTAGTGCCTTTTGGACGACAATCTTTTCTCCAGTACAACTTTTCTAGGTATATTGCTCCCTCCTTTTAGGCTGCTTTTAACTCAGTGTGTGGTTCCATGGTGTAATGGTTAGCACTCTGGACTCTGAATCCAGCGATCCGAGTTCAAATCTCGGTGGAACCTGCATAAGCACTTTAGCCGCACAAGCGTTCTCTGACTTTTGCTAATGCTGTGTACTCATCGGCCCAAGCCCATTTCTAGAGTAGCTACACTACTTCTCATGTGTAGTCGTGGCCGAGTGGTTAAGGCGATGGACAAGAAATTCATTGGGGGCTCCCCGCGCAGGTTCAAATCCTGTCGACTACGTTAATATCTGCTGCTCTTCTAAGTAAACCGGGAATATTAAGAAGTGTGTGGGCTTTTGGAAGTCACGGAAAGAGTAATGTGTTCAAAGTGTAGTAAATATTGAGTGCTTTTTGCACAGCTAGCTTTCCACTGCGTTTGTCACATAGGTTCAAATACTGCCGGCTACGATTTCTTTTGCTGATCTTCTTGATCCGTGGGAGTCAGAAAAAGCCTGCCAAATACGTAACTTTCAAAAAGTGTGTCCCTTTGGAAATTTTCCTTAAGGCACAGATGGAATCCTTTTGATTAAATGTTTGCTGAAGTGATGGAAAGGGGTCAGAGTGTGGAAACTATCTAGTGCCTTTTGGACGACAATCTTTTCTCCAGTACAACTTTTCTAGGTATATTGCTCCCTCCTTTTAGGCTGCTTTTAACTCAGTGTGTGGTTCCATGGTGTAATGGTTAGCACTCTGAATCCAGCGATCCGAGTTCAAATCTCGGTGGAACCTGCATAAGCACTTTAGCCGCACAAGCGTTCTCTGACTTTTGCTAATGCTGTGTACTCATCGGCCCAAGCCCATTTCTAGAGTAGCTACACTACTTCTCATGTGTAGTCGTGGCCGAGTGGTTAAGGCGATGGACAAGAAATTCATTGGGGTCTCCCCGCGCGGGTTCAAATCCTGTCGACTACGTTAATATCTGCTGCTCTTCTAAGTGTGTGGGCTTTTGGAAGTCACGGAAAGAGTAATGTGTTCAAAGTGTAGTAAATATTGAGTGCTTTTTGCACAGCTAGCTTTCCACTGCGTTTGTCACACAGGTTCAAATACTGCCGGCTACGATTTCTTTTGCTGATCTTCTTGATCCGTGGGAGTCAGAAAAAGCCTGCCAAATACGTAACTTTCAAAAAGTGTGTCCCTTTGGAAATTTTCCTTAAGGCACAGATGGAATCCTTTTGATTAAATGTTTGCTGAAGTGATGGAAAGGGGTCAGAGTGTGGAAACTATCTAGTGCCTTTTGGACGACAATCTTTTCTCCAGTACAACTTTTCTAGGTATATTGCTCCCTCCTTTTAGGCTGCTTTTAACTCAGTGTGTGGTTCCATGGTGTAATGGTTAGCACTCTGAATCCAGCGATCCGAGTTCAAATCTCGGTGGAACCTGCATAAGCACTTTAGCCGCACAAGTGTTCTCTGACTTTTGCTAATGCTGTGTACTCATCGGCCCAAGCCCATTTCTAGAGTAGCTACACTACTTCTCATGTGTAGTCGTGGCCGAGTGGTTAAGGCGATGGACAAGAAATTCATTGGGGTCTCCCCGCGCGGGTTCAAATCCTGTCGTCTACGTTAATATCTGCTGCTCTTCTAAGTAAACCGGGAATATTAAGAAGTGTGTGGGCTTTTGGAAGTCACGGAAAGAGTAATGTGTTCAAAGTGTAGTAAATATTGAGTGCTTTTTGCACAGCTAGCTTTCCACTGCGTTTGTCACACAGGTTCAAATACTGCCGGCTACGATTTCTTTTGCTGATCTTCTTGATCCGTGGGAGTCAGAAAAAGCCTGCCAAATACGTAACTTTCAAAAAGTGTGTCCCTTTGGAAATTTTCCTTAAGGCACAGATGGAATCCTTTTGATTAAATGTTTGCTGAAGTGATGGAAAGGGGTCAGAGTGTGGAAACTATCTAGTGCCTTTTGGACGACAATCTTTTCTCCAGTACAACTTTTCTAGGTATATTGCTCCCTCCTTTTAGGCTGCTTTTAACTCAGTGTGTGGTTCCATGGTGTAATGGTTAGCACTCTGAATCCAGCGATCCGAGTTCAAATCTCGGTGGAACCTGCATAAGCACTTTAGCCGCACAAGCGTTCTCTGACTTTTGCTAATGCTGTGTACTCATCGGCCCAAGCCCATTTCTAGAGTAGCTACACTACTTCTCATGTGTAGTCGTGGCCGAGTGGTTAAGGCGATGGACAAGAAATTCATTGGGGTCTCCCCGCGCAGGTTCAAATCCTGTCGACTACGTTAGTTTTTGCTGCTCTTCTAAGTAAACCGGGAATATTAACAAGTATGTGGCTTGGTGTGGGCTTTTGGAAGTCACGGAAAGAGTAATGTGTTCAAAGTGTAGTAAATATTGAGTGCTTTTTGCACAGCTAGCTTTCCACTGCGTTTGTCACACAGGTTCAAATACTGCCGGCTACGATTTCTTTTGCTGATCTTCTTGATCCGTGGGAGTCAGAAAAAGCCTGCCAAATACGTAACTTTCAAAAAGTGTGTCCCTTTGGAAATTTTCCTTAAGGCACAGATGGAATCCTTTTGATTAAATGTTTGCTGAAGTGATGGAAAGGGGTCAGAGTGTGGAAACTATCTAGTGCCTTTTGGACGACAATCTTTTCTCCAGTACAACTTTTCTAGGTATATTGCTCCCTCCTTTTAGGCTGCTTTTAACTCAGTGTGTGGTTCCATGGTGTAATGGTTAGCACTCTGAATCCAGCGATCCGAGTTCAAATCTCGGTGGAACCTGCATAAGCACTTTAGCCGCACAAGCGTTCTCTGACTTTTGCTAATGCTGTGTACTCATCGGCCCAAGCCCATTTCTAGAGTAGCTACACTACTTCTCATGTGTAGTCGTGGCCGAGTGGTTAAGGCGATGGACAAGAAATTCATTGGGGTCTCCCCGCGCAGGTTCAAATCCTGTCGACTACGTTAGTTTTTGCTGCTCTTCTAAGTAAACCGGGAATATTAACAAGTATGTGGCTTGGTGTGGGCTTTTGGAAGTCACGGAAAGAGTAATGTGTTCAAAGTGTAGTAAATATTGAGTGCTTTTTGCACAGCTAGCTTTCCACTGCGTTTGTCACACAGGTTCAAATACTGCCGGCTACGATTTCTTTTGCTGATCTTCTTGATCCGTGGGAGTCAGAAAAAGCCTGCCAAATACGTAACTTTCAAAAAGTGTGTCCCTTTGGAAATTTTCCTTAAGGCACAGATGGAATCCTTTTGATTAAATGTTTGCTGAAGTGATGGAAAGGGGTCAGAGTGTGGAAACTATC
>NC_089847.1:54983031-54990531 GCF_035609145.1 Eleutherodactylus coqui | reverse complement strand
GCGTTCTCTGACTTTTGCTAATGCTGTGTACTCATCGGCCCAAGCCCATTTCTAGAGTAGCTACACTACTTCTCATGTGTAGTCGTGGCCGAGTGGTTAAGGCGATGGACAAGAAATTCATTGGGGTCTCCCCGCGCAGGTTCAAATCCTGTCGACTACGTTAATATCTGCTGCTCTTCTAAGTAAACCGGGAATATTAAGAAGTATGTGGCTTGGTGTGGGCTTTTGGAAGTCACGGAAAGAGTAATGTGTTCAAAGTGTAGTAAATATTGAGTGCTTTTTGCACAGCTAGCTTTCCACTGCGTTTGTCACACAGGTTCAAATACTGCCGGCTACAATTTCTTTTGCTGATCTTCTTGATCCGTGGGAGTCAGAAAAAGCCTGCCAAATACGTAACTTTCAACAAGTGTGTCCCTTTGGAAATTTTCCTTAAGGCACAGATGGAATCCTTTTGATTAAATGTTTGCTGAAGTGATGGAAAGGGGTCAGAGTGTGGAAACTATCTAGTGCCTTTTGGACGACAATCTTTTCTCCAGTACAACTTTTCTAGGTATATTGCTCCCTCCTTTTAGGCTGCTTTTAACTCAGTGTGTGGTTCCATGGTGTAATGGTTAGCACTCTGGACTCTGAATCCAGCGATCCGAGTTCAAATCTCGGTGGAACCTGCATAAGCACTTTAGCCGCACAAGCGTTCTCTGACTTTTGCTAATGCTGTGTACTCATCGGCCCAAGCCCATTTCTAGAGTAGCTACACTACTTCTCATGTGTAGTCGTGGCCGAGTGGTTAAGGCGATGGACAAGAAATTCATTGAGGTCTCCCCGCGCAGGTTCAAATCCTGCTGACTACGTTAGTTTTTGCTGCTCTTCTAAGTAAACCGGGAATATTAACAAGTATGTGGCTTGGTGTGGGCTTTTGCAAGTCACGGAAAGAGTAATGTGTTCAAAGTGTAGTAAATATTGAGTGCTTTTTGCACAGCTAGCTTTCCACTGCGTTTGTCACACAGGTTCAAATACTGCCGGCTACAATTTCTTTTGCTGATCTTCTTGATCCGTGGGAGTCAGAAAAAGCCTGCCAAATACGTAACTTTCAACAAGTGTATCCCTTTGGAAATTTTCCTTAAGGCACAGATGGAATCCTTTAGATTAAATATTTGCTGAAGTGATGGAAAGGGGTCAGAGTGTGGAAACTATCTAGTGCCTTTTGGACGACAATCTTTTCTCCAGTACAACGTTTCTAGGTATATTGCTCCCTCCTTTTAGGCTGCTTTTAACTCAGTGTGTGGTTCCATGGTGTAATGGTTAGCACTCTGGACTCTGAATCCAGCGATCCGAGTTCAAATCTCGGTGGAACCTGCATAAGCACTTTAGCCGCACAAGCGTTCTCTGACTTTTGCTAATGCTGTGTACTCATCGGCCCAAGCCCATTTCTAGAGTAGCTATAATGCTTCTCATGTGTAGTCGTGGCCGAGTGGTTAAGGCGATGGACAAGAAATTCATTGAGGTCTCCCCGCGCAGGTTCAAATCCTGCCGACTACGTTAGTTTTTGCTGCTCTTCTAAGTAAACCGGGAATATTAACAAGTATGTGGCTTGGTGTGGGCTTTTGCAAGTCACGGAAAGAGTAATGTGTTCAAAGTGTAGTAAATATTGAGTGCTTTTTGCACAGCTAGCTTTCCACTGCGTTTTTCACACAGGTTCAAATACTGCCGGCTACAATTTCTTTTGCTGATCTTCTTGATCCGTGGGAGTCAGAAAAAGCCTGCCAAATACGTAACTTTCAACAAATGTGTCCCTTTGGAAATTTTCCTTAAGGCACAGATGGAATCTTTTAGATTAAATGTTTGCTGAAGTGATGGAAAGGGGTCAGAGTGTGGAAACTATCTAGTGCCTTTTGGACGACAATCTTTTCTCCAGTACAACTTTTCTAGGTATATTGCTCCCTCCTTTTAGGCTGCTTTTAACTCAGTGTGTGGTTCCATGGTGTAATGGTTAGCACTCTGGACTCTGAATCCAGCGATCCGAGTTCAAATCTCGGTGGAACCTGCATAAGCACTTTAGCCGCACAAGCGTTCTCTGACTTTTGCTAATGCTGTGTACTCATCGGCCCAAGCCCATTTCTAGAGTAGCTACACTACTTCTCATGTGTAGTCGTGGCCGAGTGGTTAAGGCGATGGACAAGAAATTCATTGAGGTCTCCCCGCGCAGGTTCAAATCCTGCTGACTACGTTAGTTTTTGCTGCTCTTCTAAGTAAACCGGGAATATTAACAAGTATGTGGCTTGGTGTGGGCTTTTGCAAGTCACGGAAAGAGTAATGTGTTCAAAGTGTAGTAAATATTGAGTGCTTTTTGCACAGCTAGCTTTCCACTGCGTTTGTCACACAGGTTCAAATACTGCCGGCTACAATTTCTTTTGCTGATCTTCTTGATCCGTGGGAGTCAGAAAAAGCCTGCCAAATACGTAACTTTCAACAAGTGTATCCCTTTGGAAATTTTCCTTAAGGCACAGATGGAATCCTTTAGATTAAATATTTGCTGAAGTGATGGAAAGGGGTCAGAGTGTGGAAACTATCTAGTGCCTTTTGGACGACAATCTTTTCTCCAGTACAACTTTTCTAGGTATATTGCTCCCTCCTTTTAGGCTGCTTTTAACTCAGTGTGTGGTTCCATGGTGTAATGGTTAGCACTCTGGACTCTGAATCCAGCGATCCAAGTTCAAATCTCGGTGAAACCTGCATAGGCATTTTAGCCGCACAAGCGTTCTCTGACTTTTGCTAATGCTGTGTACTCATCGGCCCAAGCCCATTTCTAGAGTAGCTACACTACTTCTCATGTGTAGTCGTGGCCGAGTGGTTAAGGCGATGGACAAGAAATTCATTGAGGTCTCCCCGCGCAGGTTCAAATCCTGCCGACTACGTTAGTTTTTGCTGCTCTTCTAAGTAAACCGGGAATATTAACAAGTATGTGGCTTGGTGTGGGCTTTTGCAAGTCACGGAAAGAGTAATGTGTTCAAAGTGTAGTAAATATTGAGTGCTTTTTGCACAGCTAGCTTTCCACTGCGTTTGTCACACAGGTTCAAATACTGCCGGCTACAATTTCTTTTGCTGATCTTCTTGATCCGTGGGAGTCAGAAAAAGCCTGCCAAATACGTAACTTTCAACAAGTGTATCCCTTTGGAAATTTTCCTTAAGGCACAGATGGAATCCTTTAGATTAAATATTTGCTGAAGTGATGGAAAGGGGTCAGAGTGTGGAAACTATCTAGTGCCTTTTGGACGACAATCTTTTCTCCAGTACAACTTTTCTAGGTATATTGCTCCCTCCTTTTAGGCTGCTTTTAACTCAGTGTGTGGTTCCATGGTGTAATGGTTAGCACTCTGGACTCTGAATCCAGCGATCCAAGTTCAAATCTCGGTGAAACCTGCATAGGCATTTTAGCCGCACAAGCGTTCTCTGACTTTTGCTAATGCTGTGTACTCATCGGCCCAAGCCCATTTCTAGAGTAGCTACACTACTTCTCATGTGTAGTCGTGGCCGAGTGGTTAAGGCGATGGACAAGAAATTCATTGAGGTCTCCCCGCGCAGGTTCAAATCCTGCCGACTACGTTAGTTTTTGCTGCTCTTCTAAGTAAACCGGGAATATTAACAAGTATGTGGCTTGGTGTGGGCTTTTGCAAGTCACGGAAAGAGTAATGTGTTCAAAGTGTAGTAAATATTGAGTGCTTTTTGCACAGCTAGCTTTCCACTGCGTTTTTCACACAGGTTCAAATACTGCCGGCTACAATTTCTTTTGCTGATCTTCTTGATCCGTGGGAGTCAGAAAAAGCCTGCCAAATACGTAACTTTCAACAAATGTGTCCCTTTGGAAATTTTCCTTAAGGCACAGATGGAATCTTTTAGATTAAATGTTTGCTGAAGTGATGGAAAGGGGTCAGAGTGTGGAAACTATCTAGTGCCTTTTGGACGACAATCTTTTCTCCAGTACAACTTTTCTAGGTATATTGCTCCCTCCTTTTAGGCTGCTTTTAACTCAGTGTGTGGTTCCATGGTGTAATGGTTAGCACTCTGGACTCTGAATCCAGCGATCCGAGTTCAAATCTCGGTGGAACCTGCATAAGCACTTTAGCCGCACAAGCGTTCTCTGACTTTTGCTAATGCTGTGTACTCATCGGCCCAAGCCCATTTCTAGAGTAGCTACACTACTTCTCATGTGTAGTCGTGGCCGAGTGGTTAAGGCGATGGACAAGAAATTCATTGAGGTCTCCCCGCGCAGGTTCAAATCCTGCTGACTACGTTAGTTTTTGCTGCTCTTCTAAGTAAACCGGGAATATTAACAAGTATGTGGCTTGGTGTGGGCTTTTGCAAGTCACGGAAAGAGTAATGTGTTCAAAGTGTAGTAAATATTGAGTGCTTTTTGCACAGCTAGCTTTCCACTGCGTTTGTCACACAGGTTCAAATACTGCCGGCTACAATTTCTTTTGCTGATCTTCTTGATCCGTGGGAGTCAGAAAAAGCCTGCCAAATACGTAACTTTCAACAAGTGTATCCCTTTGGAAATTTTCCTTAAGGCACAGATGGAATCCTTTAGATTAAATATTTGCTGAAGTGATGGAAAGGGGTCAGAGTGTGGAAACTATCTAGTGCCTTTTGGACGACAATCTTTTCTCCAGTACAACTTTTCTAGGTATATTGCTCCCTCCTTTTAGGCTGCTTTTAACTCAGTGTGTGGTTCCATGGTGTAATGGTTAGCACTCTGGACTCTGAATCCAGCGATCCAAGTTCAAATCTCGGTGAAACCTGCATAGGCATTTTAGCCGCACAAGCGTTCTCTGACTTTTGCTAATGCTGTGTACTCATCGGCCCAAGCCCATTTCTAGAGTAGCTACACTACTTCTCATGTGTAGTCGTGGCCGAGTGGTTAAGGCGATGGACAAGAAATTCATTGAGGTCTCCCCGCGCAGGTTCAAATCCTGCCGACTACGTTAGTTTTTGCTGCTCTTCTAAGTAAACCGGGAATATTAACAAGTATGTGGCTTGGTGTGGGCTTTTGCAAGTCACGGAAAGAGTAATGTGTTCAAAGTGTAGTAAATATTGAGTGCTTTTTGCACAGCTAGCTTTCCACTGCGTTTGTCACACAGGTTCAAATACTGCCGGCTACAATTTCTTTTGCTGATCTTCTTGATCCGTGGGAGTCAGAAAAAGCCTGCCAAATACGTAACTTTCAACAAGTGTATCCCTTTGGAAATTTTCCTTAAGGCACAGATGGAATCCTTTAGATTAAATATTTGCTGAAGTGATGGAAAGGGGTCAGAGTGTGGAAACTATCTAGTGCCTTTTGGACGACAATCTTTTCTCCAGTACAACTTTTCTAGGTATATTGCTCCCTCCTTTTAGGCTGCTTTTAACTCAGTGTGTGGTTCCATGGTGTAATGGTTAGCACTCTGGACTCTGAATCCAGCGATCCAAGTTCAAATCTCGGTGAAACCTGCATAGGCATTTTAGCCGCACAAGCGTTCTCTGACTTTTGCTAATGCTGTGTACTCATCGGCCCAAGCCCATTTCTAGAGTAGCTACACTACTTCTCATGTGTAGTCGTGGCCGAGTGGTTAAGGCGATGGACAAGAAATTCATTGAGGTCTCCCCGCGCAGGTTCAAATCCTGCTGACTACGTTAGTTTTTGCTGCTCTTCTAAGTAAACCGGGAATATTAACAAGTATGTGGCTTGGTGTGGGCTTTTGCAAGTCACGGAAAGAGTAATGTGTTCAAAGTGTAGTAAATATTGAGTGCTTTTTGCACAGCTAGCTTTCCACTGCGTTTGTCACACAGGTTCAAATACTGCCGGCTACAATTTCTTTTGCTGATCTTCTTGATCCGTGGGAGTCAGAAAAAGCCTGCCAAATACGTAACTTTCAACAAGTGTATCCCTTTGGAAATTTTCCTTAAGGCACAGATGGAATCCTTTAGATTAAATATTTGCTGAAGTGATGGAAAGGGGTCAGAGTGTGGAAACTATCTAGTGCCTTTTGGACGACAATCTTTTCTCCAGTACAACGTTTCTAGGTATATTGCTCCCTCCTTTTAGGCTGCTTTTAACTCAGTGTGTGGTTCCATGGTGTAATGGTTAGCACTCTGGACTCTGAATCCAGCGATCCGAGTTCAAATCTCGGTGGAACCTGCATAAGCACTTTAGCCGCACAAGCGTTCTCTGACTTTTGCTAATGCTGTGTACTCATCGGCCCAAGCCCATTTCTAGAGTAGCTATATTGCTTCTCATGTGTAGTCGTGGCCGAGTGGTTAAGGCGATGGACAAGAAATTCATTGAGGGCTCCCCGCGCAGGTTCAAATCCTGCCGACTACGTTAGTTTTTGCTGCTCTTCTAAGTAAACCGGGAATATTAACAAGTATGTGGCTTGGTGTGGGCTTTTGCAAGTCACGGAAAGAGTAATGTGTTCAAAGTGTAGTAAATATTGAGTGCTTTTTGCACAGCTAGCTTTCCACTGCGTTTTTCACACAGGTTCAAATACTGCCGGCTACAATTTCTTTTGCTGATCTTCTTGATCCGTGGGAGTCAGAAAAAGCCTGCCAAATACGTAACTTTCAACAAATGTGTCCCTTTGGAAATTTTCCTTAAGGCACAGATGGAATCTTTTAGATTAAATGTTTGCTGAAGTGATGGAAAGGGGTCAGAGTGTGGAAACTATCTAGTGCCTTTTGGACGACAATCTTTTCTCCAGTACAACTTTTCTAGGTATATTGCTCCCTCCTTTTAGGCTGCTTTTAACTCAGTGTGTGGTTCCATGGTGTAATGGTTAGCACTCTGGACTCTGAATCCAGCGATCCGAGTTCAAATCTCGGTGGAACCTGCATAAGCACTTTAGCCGCACAAGCGTTCTCTGACTTTTGCTAATGCTGTGTACTCATCGGCCCAAGCCCATTTCTAGAGTAGCTACACTACTTCTCATGTGTAGTCGTGGCCGAGTGGTTAAGGCGATGGACAAGAAATTCATTGAGGTCTCCCCGCGCAGGTTCAAATCCTGCCGACTACGTTAGTATTTGCTGCTCTTCTAAGTAAACCGGGAATATTAACAAGTATGTGGCTTGGTGTGGGCTTTTGCAAGTCACGGAAAGAGTAATGTGTTCAAAGTGTAGTAAATATTGAGTGCTTTTTGCACAGCTAGCTTTCCACTGCGTTTGTCACACAGGTTCAAATACTGCCGGCTACAATTTCTTTTGCTGATCTTCTTGATCCGTGGGAGTCAGAAAAAGCCTGCCAAATACGTAACTTTCAACAAGTGTATCCCTTTGGAAATTTTCCTTAAGGCACAGATGGAATCCTTTAGATTAAATATTTGCTGAAGTGATGGAAAGGGGTCAGAGTGTGGAAACTATCTAGTGCCTTTTGGACGACAATCTTTTCTCCAGTACAACTTTTCTAGGTATATTGCTCCCTCCTTTTAGGCTGCTTTTAACTCAGTGTGTGGTTCCATGGTGTAATGGTTAGCACTC
>NC_089847.1:54848031-54853031 GCF_035609145.1 Eleutherodactylus coqui | reverse complement strand
TATGCCATGTGCTTTCAATTGGACCCCCCCCCCCCCCCCCACCATCTGAAGTAGCCAGTTTCTTTGATCAAAGGTTCAGAATCAACAACTCAATTCCCTAGACAATGCTGATGGTATCACAGGATTAACAAGACTCAACAGATTCATGGCCATACAATGTATATGGACAGAGCTCAAACAAACCTATACAAATGGAATTGTAGTAAAAGCAGGTAACATTGTTCTGTATAAGTAAGACTAATATACATATGTTAGACCTCTATCTTATACAA
The DNA here is from genome assembly GCF_035609145.1 of Eleutherodactylus coqui. Lineage (NCBI taxonomy): Eukaryota > Metazoa > Chordata > Amphibia > Anura > Eleutherodactylidae > Eleutherodactylus > Eleutherodactylus coqui. Next base: position 54,852,759 of record NC_089847.1, on the reverse strand, counting down.
AGAACTAACAAGTCGCATACACATTTCACAGTTACATCAAAGCTTCCTACACCAAACAGGTTTGAAGTCCACATGAATGTTCATAGCTATTCGTATGTAAAATGCAGAATGGAGAATAAAGGAAAATACAAAATGGAGGATGAAGGACAAAATGGAGGGCTACAAATAGCCAATTATATTTGCACCACAATCCACCCTTTGGCTATTTGTAGCCATCATATCACTATTTCATAATGTGATCAAGAAACATAAAATAAAAGGTTTGGCCAGTTAGAACTGGTTTTACCAGTTCTTGAGCTCCTCCAATTCTTGTGGAGGTGGGGGGGGAGGTGATGTTCCCTTCCTCCAGAGGTTCAGACCATTATAGACAAAATACAGTATATACACAGTTGACAACAGAAAATACATACAAAATGGTGAACATATAGGATATCTCCCACAATTCCCTCCTTTGTTGTGCGTATTTTCATTCTCCTGGATGGTTTTTCCTTCCTATTTGTGTTCTCGGGCCTTTCCCTACCGCCTACAGGGGACCCTAGCTGTCACCTCCGCCATGTGGCTGCCTCCCGCAAGGGTGACACCACACGCCTGCTGCCCTTTCCCTGTCTCCTACATTATCCCTTCCTACTGCTGGGTGATATCCAGGATAAGGAAAATACCACACAACACGTTACAGTTTTGCAACGGTATTCTAGGTAGATGGTTTTCTGAAAGATTGATCTTTATTTCACGTTTTCTGCATAAGCCACCTTGTTCATAGTTTAGATGATACAACATGTTGAATGTGACTGGCTTTCCAAGGTGTGATTTCGGTTATATTGTTTGTTACATATTAACATTGGTCTGATTACACAATATGGCTGAAACATTGGTACACTCACTGCTACCTTATTGCATCTGTTGACATTTTTCTGATCTTTGACACATTACCAGGGGTGTAACTATAGAGGATGCAGGGGATGCGGTTGCACCCGGGCCCAGGAGCCTTTTGGGGGCCCATAAGGCCTCTCTTCTTCATATAGGGAACCCAGTACTATGAGTAAAGCATTATAGTTCAGGGTCCGGTTCCAAGTTTTTCATCGGGGCCCGGGAGCTTCAAGTTACGCCTCTACACATTACATATGAAACAGTATAACCCTCTTCATAGGATGTACGTCTTTTGTTACCCTTATGAGGAAGAAGAGAAATGACAGCCCAATGACCGCACGGGTCCTACATATACCAAAGGATATGGGCCACATTTGTCTCCTTCCTTGATTATCTTTATTCAATGTCTGACATGAACCCAAATTAGCTTTTCTTGAAGTTTTACTGTGATCGTAGTGGTTAACAGTACTTGAAAGGATTCTTTGCATTTTGATCTGGAAACACGGAGAATACACATTTATGAGTGACAGATGATATAACTCCTGATATAAGGCACTCACTTGGGAGGTGAGACCCTCCTTTTTGGCCTGGAATAAGCATAGGCCTGTTACAGGAGCCCTACGCAACAAAACGTTTATAAGGACTCAACTTAAGTTTTACAATCAGGCGTGGTTCTAACCAAGTAGATGACTAATAAAATGTTTACCTTTATTATTTATTATTACTTCTGGTGTACCTAAATATTCAAAATTACTTTCATAAAACATATTCTTAGGTCATATTTTTGGCATGTTAAAAATTATTTTTTTATTTATTTTATTTTTTTTTTTTTCCTCAAGCCACGCCTCCAAATAACATGAAAAGAGGTCTATGCAAACCAACAACTCCAAACACCTACCTGTGGTAGCTGTATGCTATCATCCTGCAGTCACTGATACAGATAGTCTGGCTCGCACCGAGAAGGTACCTTGACCAATTGGCCTGGATTGTAACGGGCGCATATCGTGCATCCCTGTACAAACCCTATTGCAGCAGTGTTGAACCCTGGGGTAAGCCAAGCAGAAGACACCATACCACACATTACCTCCTTGGATGAATGGGTTAGCTCAGGGATCAGGTGTAACATCATGGAGTACAGCGTGCAGGGGAGGCACAGGCATTTACCTTTCTGCCAGACCCCAGTAGCATTCCGCTCGCTTTTCCACTCCTCCTTTTTCTTCTTTTGAGGCCTGTTCCTGTAATTCAAGCGACAAAAAAATATCTACACCTGTTTCAGGTGCAAGCAGGTTACCAGCCGTTACCTCATTCAAGGGAAGTCAGGCTGCTGCGGTGCCTACTCTCTGGTTCCTTCCAGCCTCAGTGGTTGTCTCTGTGGCATAAGCCTGGACTTGATGATAAGTCACCTGTGCGAAAAGAGCTAAAAACTTGTAGAAAAAAAGACACTGCTTCTGCGTTCTGGATTGGCTTACTCAAGGACCCCATGAAACTCCCACTGTGCCACAAAGGATGTGAAATCGTGTACGATTCCCAATGTGTACCTTAAGTCGGTGCAGACACAAACAGTCTTACCTGCAGCCAGCTTACATATTTCAGTGAGCGCCATCACCTCTATTTCCTGAGTAACTGAGTGTCTCATGAGGAAAAGAGTGGTTTTTGTATAATTACCTCTTTCTGTCGGTTACCACTGCATAGCCTGTTTTGCTTGTCCATTTCCACAATATTTGGAACCATCTATGGGTAAAACTCAAGATTTACATTAATCATGGCAGTTACAACATTATTGTTAGGACACCCAGTTTTCTGTTTCCATTAATCTTCCGACAATCATACAACCATGTGCTTGCTATTTAATGTCATGGTCTGCACCTGCTGCCCCTCCTCTCAACCTTCTAAAATCAGTAAAAGATATGAAATGGCATTTTGGAACTATACCCCTCTTGATTGCGATATGTGAGGGTGCTAGCAGGGCAGTCTCATACATAGCCTGGAAGCTGAAAGATGTTTAGTTTGCACTCTATGCAGTATTTTATGACCCCTTGAGGGAGCATGACGTTACGGGGCCCCACACCATCTCCGGTACCTGTACGAAAACATACTGCAAACAGGAGAGGAAATATTGTTATTACAATCTGCAACCATAACAACTGCACCAATGATGGTTAATTACTGGTTTACTAAGGGACTGGTATCCCTGATACCATTCGGGATAAACTCAATTACTGGCATCAAAAATGTACTTATTTTTCAAATGTAACTATTTTCATGTAAAATACTGTTGTTAATTGAAAATGAGATACATTATAAAATAGAACTTTTGTTATTAATTTGACTAAAGTACTTATCCGGTGTCTCAAGTACACAACTACCTCATTTTAGTATCTTAATTCAATAATATTCAAATTAACACGACTCAATATTTTTAAATTCTCCGCATACTCAAAGAACCTATATATATATATATATATATATATATATATATATATATATATATATATACACTGTGGCAATCCTGGACTATTATCTCACACAACTACCCTCAGGAATAAAATTAGATGCCCCTCCTTTGGTCACCTACATTTGTTCAAGTGAGAAACTTAACATGGAGTCTAAGAGTGACCTTCCCTCTATACATTACCACAATATACATATATATACCAACATCCACTTAAATGGAGACACACTTCTCTCCTAGGCTGATCTGTGTGGAGGGTGGAGCAGGACCTCTTCCTATTGTTCTTACTTCCCATCTCCTTACATCACCTAGCTCCACCCCCTGTGGCCTGGCTCAGCGTTTGGTCTTTCTTGCCTCATTTCATTTCTGGTTACAGATAGTACACACCATATAACACAATCTAACTCTCATACGGGCCCTTCATTAATACACAAATTCACACTCACTGGGGTTTTCACTCACTCATACACAGACTGATAAGTATCTCATGTGAAGTAGAAACTGGGATTGTATTTACTGTTCATAGGACTTCCCATATTGAACAAAGTATATATATAAGAAAACTCTTATGTACCGCGGTTTTTACATATTTTGTTCAGAATAGGCTATCCAATGACAAACATAATACAACTTATGCCCATTTCCACCCGCATGCTTATATTCACCACTCCAGATAGCAGCCATTATCACCGTTCATTGTTAAACCTTCTACCTTTCCTTAACTCATTGACTTGCTTTTTCTTTTCCCATTTTTGTGTGTCCAGTTGTGTTTACAAACATCATCTCACTGAATTTGCTTGCGAGTCATACTTCGATTTTTCCCACACCTCACGACACAGGTCTGGCTTATCTTATTAATAAGCACTTACAATTTCGCCCCTGCCCATCTTGTCGTAATTGGAAAAATCCTTAATTAATTGAGATTCTCTACTCCTGCACCTCATGGCACAGATCTGTATTTTTGGCACCACATAGTGGAACCTCAACAGTCCGTTTGGCCTGCCATAATCGGAGCAGAACCTCTGGCTAGCCCACATCTACCATCAGACAGGCCTCTCTGCTGTCTGGTACCAATTACTCCAAGCCCAAATTCCCTTGAGTTGAGGTATGCCAAAATGGCAAATACAAGCATTCCATGTGCACCCCTCCCCCCACATAACAAAGGGAGACCTCTTCAGCCACATGTTGAACAATGGAAACTCACCGCATGGACACTCTCAGCAACTTTACTCACTACTATAACCTTCAGCTAAAATTGCTTATATCAACTTTGCTTTTTGCTTTCTTTTAACAAGTTATACTTCACATTCTTTGTTCCTTATTAACCTGCACAGTCTGTTCACACCATTCACTACTACAGAGACAATATAACCCCCCATAGCTCACACCATCTTTACACTCAGGACATT
>NC_089847.1:54685531-54840531 GCF_035609145.1 Eleutherodactylus coqui | reverse complement strand
CTCTGACTTTTGCTAATACTGTGTACTCATAGGCCCAAGCCCATTTCTAGAGTAGCTGTAACGCTTCTCATGTGTAGTCGTGGCCGAGTGGTTAAGGCGATGGACTAGAAATCCAATGGGGGGGGCGTGGCCTGAGGCATGAGGCTGTAGGACGTGTCTCTCACAGGCTCCCGCTAGACCCCGGTATTTACATCTTATAAAGACATCCACTGGCACCCAAAAGCAAAGATGGAGCTAACCAGTAAGGCAGGAGACAGAAGAGCATCAGAGGCGGAAGATTCGGGCCCCCTAGATGCCTACGTCGGGCGAACACCTAGGAAACAGTCGGCCCCGACAGATCCCAAGATGGCGCTGTGGCTTTCCTCTCGGGCGGAAGCCCCGCCCCCTCCAGAGCGTGATGCAGCGGCTCCCCTCACAAACCCTACTCACCGGAGCTCTGGACACTGGCTCCCAGAGCCCAAAGAACAGCAGGCAACCCCTCCAAAGTCAAGGAGGCAGCCATATCTCCAGAAGGGACACCAGTGGCAAGCCCCGCCCACCACACCCGGCGGGAGTGCAGAGGCCAGGGCTGTAGACCAAGGCACAATGGAGGCACATCATGGAGACCCCAAAACGGCAAGTAACACTGGCGGGGCAGCCCAGACAGATCCCCCACCCTCTCCCTGAGCAGAATCCCACAGGTCAAAGCCAGGCAACAGGGGAAGGGAGAGAGAACCTCAAAGCCTCCAAGAAGGGGGGGAGGGGGAGAACCATAGCTCCCAAACTCAGCCAGACTATGAGGCTGCAGACTGAAGTCATCCCCCCACACAGAGGACATTGTAGAGAATGACCCCCCCATACTGCCTTCTAGATGGGCCCGCCCTCGGGAAAGCCATTAACAACCAGGGGGGCCCCTCCTACGCATCAATAACCTGCAAAACAACCAATGCACAAGGTATAAAGAACAAAACACAGCCTGTGAAAAATGCACAAGCAGACGCAGATACTGAGGAGGATGTGTGGGATTGGAAAGCGCACCTTAAAAGCATACCAACAAAGCTTGAAATCGATGCACTGTTATCCAAAGCTACGAGCACCCAAATGCAAGCTATTGAGGCTATACAAGTAGAAATCAAACAGATAGGCCATAGAGTCTCTGAGCACGAAGAAACACAGGCCCAGATCCAAACCCAGATAACTGAACACCACAACATCCTGCTGGATCACTCCGTACAGATCTCTAACATCCTGACGCAATTAGACGACATCGAAAACCGCAACAGGAGAAATAATATCCGAATAAGAGGTCTAAGTGAGGAAGTGGAACCAGCACATCTAGAAAAATGGGCCCAAAAGTCCTTCGGAGACATCCTTAAAAGACCTGCAGACAACCTGATAGAAATAGACTGAATCCATAGAGCCCTGGGCCCCAAAAACCCGGATCCCGCGCGACCACGTGATGTGGTGTGCAGGATCCATTTCTTCAAGGAAAAGGAAGAGCTGCTGAGAAGAATCAGGGAAAGAGGTCCCATCACATACAAGGGCAAGCCCTTACAGATCCTCCCGGACCTTTCCAGAAGGACTCTTCAACTTCGTAAAGCCCTTAGACCCATCCTCATGGCATTAAAGGAGAAGAATATCCCCTACCGATGGGGGTACCCTTTCCAGCTACAGGCAGGCAAGGATGGGAACACAGCAATTTTCAGAGGCCTCAGCGACCTCCCGAAGTTCTTGGCCAAACTTGAACTTCCCATGATCCCGATCCCGGAATGGCCAAAAGTCGCCACTCCTCCTCCACAGCCACCGAGAGAAGATTGGCAGACAGCAGGTCCGTCAGGAAGACACTGATCCCCAAATGTCGCTTCACTTAACACAAGAAATACCTCTTCAACGGGAATGCCCCGGGGAAGACGCTCTCCCCGTTCTACAAGCCGGACTTGGATGTTCAAGAGACTTGATGTCTCCATCGACACACCCCTCAGGGGTCCAATTCAAGGTGCCGGGGTTTGGGGGTAGCTGAAACCAATTGTCTTGGTCCCAGCTCCCCCAAATCAGGCCAGCAACACTACTAGTTGCATTTTTGGACTGTTGTGTCTGGACTTTGATTGCCTCTTTGTTTTTCTCTCTAGCAACGTACTCCCCTTTTTTGTACAAGTTGCTCTCCCACGATTATCCTGGAGCGGGTTGGCCTAGGCCTGGGTCCCCGCTCCAAACACACAGAAATGTAAAGTTGGAATACATTTCCCTAAATTTTCCCTCAAGCTATTACAAATGTTATTTTATAACTATGCTGTTTTCTAACCCCTTTTTTTTTTTCTCTCTCTCTCTCCCCCCCCCCCCCCCTCTCCTCCCACCTTTATTCCTGTTCCTCAGCCTCCTTCTGCTGGCTTGCCGTCTCGGTCCTATACCCCAAAATCACTGCGGGGTTCTTCCTTGCAGTCAAGGTTCCCTACTAGACGAATACAATGGCGTCGATAACTGTGAGTACATATAATGCCAGAGGCCTCAACAGCCCTGGGAAAAGAAACCAAATTCTTTACGGCTTCCACAAGAAGAGAGTCATGGTAACTTTCTTCCAAGAGACCCACTTTAAAACAACGAATATCCCTAGCTGCCACAACCGCTACTATCCGTTCTGGTACCATGCTTCCCATCCTGAACGCAAAGTGGCCGGGGTCTCCATTGCCTTTCACCGATCATTCAAACCACAGGTCATGGCAATAGAGAGAGACTTGATGGGCAGATACTTATTCTTAAAAATCAAAATGTTTGATGGCATATACACCCTGGCTAACTTTTATTTTCCCAACCAGGAACAGATTTCCTTCGGCATTGGGGCGCTCCGAAAACTGGCTGAATTTGCAGAAAATTCAACCATTATTGCCGGTGGCGACTTTAACCTGGCCTTGGACCCGCGGCTGGACACCTCTTCCGGACGCTCCTCGATCTCCCGCTCGGCCGTGAACAAGCTCAGAAGGATGCTGGTGAGTCTCCACCTTGTAGATCTTTGGAGAGCCCTGCACCCCTCTACCAAGGACTACACCTTCCATTCGCAGGTCCACAACTCGTACAGCAGAATCGACTATATTTTTGTTTCACACAAATTATTAGATGGGCCCCCCAAATGTTCGCTAGGCAACTTCCTATGGTCAGACCATGCCCCGGTTCTTGGGGAGATCAGACCAAGGACCCAGAAACCCAATGGATTCAACTGGAAGCTAAACGATAACCTCCTCAGAGACCCAACATGTATGGCGGACCTGACGGAGACTATCAATGTCTTCCTTGAAGCCCATAAATCAGACCCCACCCCCGCGCCAATCAAATGGGAAGCGCTCAAGTGTGTAATGAGGGGGGTGTTTATAGCGCATGGTTCTAGACTCAAGAAAGAAAGGGCCCATAAGCTATCCCAACTACTGCGACTCTTAGAGACACGAGAAGCAGATAATAAAAGAAAGAAATCAGAAGCCCTGCAGATAGAAATCACCAAAATCAGGCATGAGATTCTCTCAATACTTGATCAAAATAAACTCCACATAAGAGACCGGTTCCGCGCGGGGTGTTACGAATACGGAAATAAGAGTGGGAGGTGGCTGGTGAGGGCATTACATCCCGGATCGCCCAGACAAACATACTCTCTATCAACACGCCAGGGCGAAAGGTCACTCACGCCCCGGAGGGTATCCTGGAGGCATTCAGATCATATTACTCCAAACTTTATAATATCCCACAACCAGATACGCTGCACATAACCAAATTGAAAGATGAAATTATACAATATTTACATCAAAATGTCGTCAACACCATAGCGTCGGAGGAGGCGGACGCCCTAGAGGGAGACATCACTATCCCAGAGCTCACACAGGTCCTGAAAGACCTGAAGCTGGGGAAAAGTCCTGGACCGGACGGGTTCACCCCGAGGTTCTACAAGAAACTCGGGGGACAACTCTCAGAAATATTATTAGAAGCATTTAACGCGGTCTCCCAGGGATGCCCCTTTCCACCCCAAGCTCTACAGGCCCATGTAGTAGTCATACTGAAGCCAGGGAGGGATCCCCTTGCATGTGGCAGCTACAGGCCCATCTCCCTCATTAACAGCGACCTAAAAATCTTCTCAAAGATCTTGGCAACCAGACTAAACCCCCTTATCCCCCGCCTGATCCATTCAGATCAAGTCGGATTCGTTCCGGGAAGAGAGGCCCGAGACAATACAATTAAAACCGTGTCTCTAATCAACAAAGCTCGGGGTGCCCACTCTCCCCTCTGCCTACTGGCCGTCGACGCGGAGAAGGCCTTTGATAGAGTAAGCTAGGGGTTCTTGGAGGAGGTGTTGAGGGAGGTGGGTCTGGGCCCGAGGATCCTCTCCTGGATAATGGCCCTATATAGCTCCCCGTCTGCGCGGATTAGAGTCAATGGACTCCTATCTGCCCCTCTCGAAATCCGTAACGGCACAAGACAGGGCTGCCCGCTTTCCCCGCTACTCTACATCTTGGCAATGGAACCCCTGGCAGTGGCCCTAAGAAAGAACCCAGACATACAGGGGGTGAATGACCACGGATACGTCCATAAGCTATCAATCTTTGCAGACGACCTTTTGATCTATATCACGAACCCACGCATAGCCATCCCGGGGATCATAGCAGAAATGTCTAGGTACGGGAAGATTAGCAACTTTAAAATGAATACCCAAAAATCAGAGGTCCTTAATATCTCAATCCCAGAGGAGGAAGCCAATGATCTGAAGGAGTCTTTTCCCCTTGTCTGGAGGGAAAGGTCCCTTAAATACCTGAGAATACAAATCTCCCCAGACATGGCGGACTCATTTGAGTTGAACTATAGACCCCTGTTGTCAGTGTTCGCGGCAGAAATGGAGGGTTGGTCAAAAATTAACTTTTCATGGTTCGGACGAATCAACGTCCTGAAGATGAACATTAGAGATGAGCGAACGTACTCGTCCGAGCTTGATATTCGTGCGAATATTAGGGTGTTCGGGATGCTCGTTACTCGTAACGAGTACCACGCGGTGTTCCGGTTACTTTCAGTTTCCTCTCTGAGACGTTAGCGCGCTTTTCTGGCCAATTGAAAGACAGGGAAGGCATTACAACTTCCCCCTGTGACGTTCAAGCCCTATACCACCCCCCTGCTGTGAGTGGCTGGGGCGATCAGATGTCACCCGAGTATAAAAGTCGGCCCCTCCCGCGGCTCGCCTCAGATGGCGTGTGAGTTAGCTGAGGGAAAGTGCTGTTCTATTGGAGTTGCTGTAGGGAGAGTATTTGTAGTGAGTGTAGGCTTCAAGAACCCCAACGGTCCTTCTTAGGGCCACATCTACGTGTGTGCAGGCTGCTGTTAGCAGTGGAGAAATTTTTTTTTTTTCTCAAAATCGGCAGTGCAGAGCATTGCACCCGGCATTAGGGACAGAAGTGGTGCTTAGGCAGGGAGAGTGTTAGGAGTGAGTGTAGCCTTCAAGAACCACAACGGTCCTTTCTAGGGCCACATTTAACTGTGTGGAGTACTGTGCAGGCTGCTGTTAGCTGTGTTGCTTTTTTTTTTTTCTCTCAAAATCGGCGGTGCAGAGCATTTCACCCTGCATTGATACTACAGGCACAGAATTGTGTAGGCAGGGCCACAACACAGTTATTAGTCATTGAATAGACGCAGTGGGCCTATCCTTTTAAACAAAAGGGAAAAAAGTATATTTGCCCTGCCTCTGTCAGTCCTAAGGGCTCTGGGTACGTGTGTGCTGCGTGGAGAACCTAAAAAAATCAGACGCAACCAGCTACGGTTGAGTGCAGCCTTGCGCCAATTTCTTTCCTGCCTGGGAAATACCTGCTCTGCCACAGTTAATAACTCTGCAACAGTTCTGTGACACTTTTGCAGGGCCGCAACACAGTTATATTAGTCATTGAATAGACGCAGTGGGCCTTTTCTTTTTTAACAAAAGGGAAAAAAGTATATTTGCCCTGCCTCTGTCAGTCCTAAGGGCTCTGGGTACGTGTGTGCTGCATGGAGAACCTAAAAAAATCAGACGCAACCAGCTACGGTTGAGTGCAGCCTTGCGCCAATTTCTTTCCTGCCTGGGAAATACCTGCTCTGCCACAGTTAATAACTCTGCAACAGTAAAGTTCTGTGACACTTTTGCAGGGCCGCAACACAGTTATATTAGTCATTGAATAGACGCAGTGGGCCTTTTCTTTTTTAACAAAAGGGAAAAAAGTATATTTGCCCTGCCTCTGTCAGTCCTAAGGGCTCTGGGTACGTGTGTGCTGCGTGGAGAACCTAAAAAAATCAGACGCAACCAGCTACGGTTGAGTGCAGCCTTGCGCCAATTTCTTTCCTGCCTGGGAAATACCTGCTCTGCCACAGTTAATAACTCTGCAACAGTTCTGTGACACTTTTGCAGGGCCGCAACACAGTTATATTAGTCATTGAATAGACGCAGTGGGCCTTTTCTTTTTTAACAAAAGGGAAAAAAGTATATTTGCCCTGCCTCTGTCAGTCCTAAGGGCTCTGGGTACGTGTGTGCTGCGTGGAGAACCTAAAAAAATCAGACGCAACCAGCTACGGTTGAGTGCAGCCTTGCGCCAATTTCTTTCCTGCCTGGGAAATACCTGCTCTGCCACAGTTAATAACTCTGCAACAGTAAAGTTCTGTGACACTTTTGCAGGGCCGCAACACAGTTATATTAGTCATTGAATAGACGCAGTGGGCCTTTTCTTTTTTAACAAAAGGGAAAAAAGTATATTTGCCCTGCCTCTGTCAGTCCTAAGGGCTCTGGGTACGTGTGTGCTGCGTGGAGAACCTAAAAAAATCAGACGCAACCATCTACGGTTGAGTGCAGCCTTGCGCCAATTTCTTTCCTGCCTGGGAAATACCTGCTCTGCCACAGTTAATAACTCTGCAACAGTTCTGTGACACTTTTGCAGGGCCGCAACACAGTTATATTAGTCATTGAATAGACGCAGTGGGCCTTTTCTTTTTTAACAAAAGGGAAAAAAGTATATTTGCCCTGCCTCTGTCAGTCCTAAGGGCTCTGGGTACGTGTGTGCTGCGTGGAGAACCTAAAAAAATCAGACGCAACCAGCTACGGTTGAGTGCAGCCTTGCGCCAATTTCTTTCCTGCCTGGGAAATACCTGCTCTGCCACAGTTAATAACTCTGCAACAGTAAAGTTTTGTGACACTTTTGCAGGGCCACAACACAGTTATATTAGTCATTGAATAGACGCAGTGGGCCTTTTCTTTTTTAACAAAAGGGAAAAAAGTATATTTGCCCTGCCTCTGTCAGTCCTAAGGGCTCTGGGTACGTGTGTGCTGCGTGGAGAACCTAAAAAAATCAGACGCAACCAGCTACGGTTGAGTGCAGCCTTGCGCCAATTTCTTTCCTGCCTGGGAAATACCTGCTCTGCCACAGTTAATAACTCTGCAATAGTAAAGTTCTGTGACACTTTTACAGGGCCACAACACAGTTATTAAACTTATTATTCATTCACTAGAGGCAGTGGGCCTTTCCTTTTTAAAAAAAATTTAAAAATTATATTTGGCCTGCAGGCTTGCGCCAATTTCTTTCCTGCCTGTGAAATCAAATCACTGGTAATACAGCATGCTGAGGGGTAGGGGTAGGCCTAGAGGACGTGGACGCGGCCGAGGATGCGGAGGGCCAAGTGAGGGTGTGGGCACAGGCCGAGCTCCTGATCCAGGTGTGTCGCAGCCGACTGCTGCGCGATTAGGAGAGAGGCACGTTTCTGGCGTCCCCACATTCATCGCCCAATTAATGGGTCCACGCGGGAGACCTTTATTAGAAAATGAGCAGTGTGAGCAGGTCCTGTCCTGGATGGCAGAAAGTGCTTCGAGCAACCTATCGTCCAGCCACAGTTCTGCGCCGTCCACTGCTGCAAATCCGAATCCTCTGTCTGCTGCTCCTCCTTCCTCCCAGCCTCCTCACTCCACTACAATGACACATGCTCAGGAGCGGGAAGACTCCCAGGAACTGTTCTCGGGCCCCTGCTCAGATTGGGCAGCAGTGGTTCCTCTCCCACCAGAGGAGTTTATCGTCACTGATGCACAACCATTGGAAAGTTCCCGGGGTCCGGGGGATGAGGCTGGGGACTTCCGCCAACTGTCTCAAGAACTTTCTGTGGGTGAGGAGGACGATGACGATGAGACACAGTTGTCTTGCAGTGAGGTAGTAGTAAGGGGAGTAAGTCCGAGGGAGGAGCGCACAGAGGATTCGGAGGAAGAGCAGCAGGACGATGAGGTGACTGACCCCACCTGGTGTGCAACGCCTACACAGGACAGGTCTTCAGAGGGGGAGGCACGGGCAGCAGCAGGGCAGGTTGCAAGAGGCAGTGCGGTGGCCAGGGGTAGAGGCAGGGCCACACAGAATAATCCACCAACTGTTTCCCAAAGCGCACCCTCGCGCCATGCCACCCTGCAGAGGCCGAGGTGCTCTAAGGTCTGGCAGTTATTCACCGAGACGCCTGACGACCGACGAACAGTGGTGTGCAACCCTTGTCGCGCCAAGATCAGCCGGGGAGCCACCACCAACAGCCTCACCACCACCAACATGCGCAGACATATGATGGCCAAGCACCCCACAAGGTGGGACGAAGGCCGTTCACCGCCTCCGATTTGCACCGCTGCCTCTCCCCCTGTGCCCCAACCTGCCACTGAGATCCAACCCCCCTCTCAGGACACAGGCACTACCGTCTCATGGCCTGCACCCACACCCTCACCTCCGCTGTCCTCGGCCCCATCCACCAATGTCTCGCACCGCACAGTCCAGCCGTCGCTAGCGCAAGTGTTGGAGCGCAAGCGCAAGTACGCCGCCACGCACCCGCACGCTCAATCATTAACCGTCCACATAGCCAAATTTATCAGCCTTGAGATGCTGCTGTATAGGGTTGTGGAAACGGAGGCTTTCAAAGCTATGATGGCGGCGGCGGCCCCGCGCTACTCAGTTCCCAGTCGCCACTACTTTTCCCGATGTGCCGTCCCAGCCCTGCACGACCACGTCTCCCGCAACATTGTACGCGCCCTCACCAATGCGGTTAGTGGCAAGGTCCACTTAACTACGGACACGTGGACAAGCACAGGCGGGCAGGGCCACTACATCTCCCTGACGGCACATTGGGTGAATTTAGTGGAGGCTGGGACAGAGTCAGAGCCTGGGACCGCTCACGTCCTACCCACCCCCAGAATTGCGGGCCCCAGCTCGGTGGTGGTATGTTCGGCGGTGTATGCTTCTTCCACTAAAGCACCCTCCTCCTCCTCCTCCTCAACCTCTGTCTCGCAATCTAGATGTGTCAGCAGCAGCAGGACGTTGCCAGCAGTCGGTGTCGCGCGGCGTGGCAGCACAGCGGTGGGCATGCGTCAGCAGGCCGTGCTGAAACTACTCAGCTTAGGAGATAGGAGGCACACGGCCCACGAACTGCTGCAGGGTCTGACAGAGCAGACCGACCGTTGGCTTGCGCCGCTGAGCCTCCAACCGGCCATGGTCGTGTGTGACAACGGCCGTAACCTGGTGGCGGCTCTGCAGCTCGGCAGCCTCACGCACGTGCCATGCCTGGCCCTTTAATTTGGTGGTTCAGCGCTTTCTGAAAAGCTACCCACGCTTGTCAGACCTGCTCGTAAAGGTGCGCCGGCTCTGCGCACATTTCCGCAAGTCCCACACGGACGGTGCCACCCTGCGCACCCTGCAACATCGGTTTAATCTGCCAGTGCACCGACTGCTGTGCGACGTGCCCACACGCTGGAACTCTACGCTCCACATGTTGGCTAGGCTCTATGAGCAGTGTAGAGCTATAGTGGAATACCAACTCCAACATGGGCGGCGCAGTGGGAATCAGCCTCCTCAATTCTTTTCAGAAGAGTGGGCCTGGTTGGCAGACATCTGCCAGGTCCTTCGAAACTTTGAGCAGCCTACCCAGGTGGTGAGCGGTGATGCTGCAATCATTAGCATCACCATTCCTCTGCTATGCATCTTGAGAAGTTCCCTGCAAACCATAAAGGCAGCCGCTTTGCGCTCGGAAACAGAGCCGGGGGAAGACAGTATGTCGCTGGATAGTCAGAGCACCCTCCTGTCTATATCTCAGCGCGTTCAGGAGGAGGAGGAGGAGCATGAGGAGGATGAGGAGGAGGGGGAAGAGACAGCTTGGCCCACTGCTGACGGTACCCATGCTGCTTGCCTGTCATCATTTCAGCGTGTATGGCCTGAGGAGGAGGAGGAGGAGGAGGAGGAGGAGGAGGATCCTGAAAGTGATCTTCCTAGTGCGGACAGCCATGTGTTGCGTACAGGTACCCTGGCACACATGGCTGACTTCATTTTAGGATGCCTTTCTCGTGACCCTCGCGTTACACGCATTCTGGCCACTACGGATTACTGGGTGTACACACTGCTCGACCCACGCTATAAGGAGAACCTTCCCACTCTCATTCCCGAAGAGGAAAGGGGTTCGAGAGTGTTGCTATACCACAGGACCCTGGCGGACAAGCTGATGGTAAAATTCCCATCCGACAGCGGTAGTGGCAGAAGGCGCAGTTCCGAGGGCCAGGTAGCAGGGGAGGTGCGTAGATCGAGCAGCATGTACAGCCCAGGCAGTGCAACAGTCTTTAAGGGCCTGGACAGCTTTATGGCTCCCCAGCAAGACTGTGTCACCGCTCCCCAGTCAAGGCTGAGTCGGCGGGAGCACTGTAAAAGGATGGTGAGGGAGTACGTAGCCGATCGCACGACCGTCCTCTGTGACGCCTCTGCCCCCTACAACTACTGGGTGTCGAAGCTGGACACATGGCCTGAACTAGCGCTGTATGCCCTGGAGGTGCTTGCTTGTCCTGCGGCTAGCGTCTTGTCGGAAAGGGTGTTTAGTGCGGCTGGGGGAATCATCACAGATAAGCGTACCCGCCTGTCAACCGACAGTGCCGACAGGCTAACACTCATCAAGATGAACAAAGCCTGGATTTCCCCAGACTTCTCTTCTCCACCAGCGGACAGCAGCGATACGTAAGCAATACGTAGGCTGCACCCGCGGATGGAAGCTACGTTCTCTCTCACCATCCAAAACGGGGACATTTCTGCTTCATCAATCTGTGTATAATATTCCTCCTCCTCCTCCTGCTCCTCCTCCTGAAACCTCACGTAATCACGCTGAACGAGCAATTTTTCTTAGGGCCACAAGGCTCACTCATCTAATTTTTCTAAACAATTTTTATATGTTTCAATGCTCTTAAAAGCGTTGAAACTTTAACTTGAACCAATTTTTAGTTAAACTGGGCTGCCTCCAGGCCTAGTTACCACTTAAGCCACATTAACCAAAGCGATTAATGGGTTTCACCTGCCATCTTGGTTGGGCATGGCCAATTTTTACTGAGGTACATTAGTACTTTTGGTACACCAATGTTTTGGGGCCCTCACCTACAGTGTAATCATAGCAATTTCTATGTTCTTCGCCTGCACTCATGGTACAGAAAGGTGTGTGGGGTTGGCCTACACTTTAGCTACATAAATGTAACTTGGGCCTTGGCTATACTGCAGCTACTGAAATGGAACTAAGACTGCGCTCCCACTATACTGCTGCTTCGGAATTGTTCCTGGGGCCTGTGTAGGCTGCTACAATGACTTAAATGGAACTAAGACTATGCTCCTCCTATACTGCTGCTTCGGAATTGTTCCTGGGGCCTGTGTAGGCTGCTACTATTACTGAAATGGAACGAAGACTGCGCTCCCACTATACTGCTGCTTCGGAATTGTTACTGGGGCCTGTGTAGGCTGCTACTATTACTGAAATGGAACTAAGACTGTGCTCCCCCTATAATGCTGCTAGTGATATGTTAGTGGGGCCTGTCGCTAATGCTACGGCTGAAATGTTACTAATTCTGGGCTCTGCCTATACCGCTGCTAATGGTATGTCTCTGGGGTGTGGAAACAGAGGCTTCCCAAAGACATGATGGCGGCGAGGCCATTTCCCACCAACGCTGTTACTGTTAAGGTGCATATAACCACGGACACGTGGAGAGGACACGTAGTGCCTCCAAAACATACCCCGCCACGGCCCACTTAATCCTGGCCACATTCCGAAAACCAACAAAATAAAACCGCGCTACTAGGTCCGCAGTCACCACCACATTACCACCAACGCGGTTACTGTTAAGGTACATATTACCAGTCTGACTGGGGCATGCAGTGTTGGCCGGAGCCCACCTGCATTAAGCACGACATTACTACCTCAGCTGTGTTGGGCAATGCAATGGGATATTTCTATGTACCGCCGGTGGCTTCCTGGCACCCACCCATGCTGTGGGTCCACAGGGAATTATAAATGCATCTGTTTCCACTTGTAAAGAACCCCAGTCAGACTGGGGCATGCAGTGTGGGCCGAAGCCCACCTGCATTAAGCACGACATTACTACCTCAGCTGTGTTGGGCAATGCAATGGGATATTTTTATGTACCGCCAGTGGGTTCCGGGGAGCCACCCATGCTGTCGGTCGACAGGGACTTCACAATAGGGAGTTGTACCTGCCTGTGTCTATGAATTAAAAAGCCTGGTCTGACTGGGGCATGCAGAGACACCTTGACAGAATGAATAGTGTGTGGCACATAGGTTCCCCATTGCTATGCCCACGTGTGCAGCTCCTGATGGCGGTGGCACAGCATTCTATTTCTCATTGCTTCTGTACAGCATTGTGGGCTATCGCCCCGCCCCTTTTAAAGAGGGTCGCTGCCTAGCCATGCCAACCTCTGCAGTGTGTGCCTGCGGTTCCTCCTCATGGCAGACGCACTTCTAAATAGACATGAGGGTGCTGTGGCATGAGGGCAGCTGAAGGCTGCGCAGGGACACTTTGGTGTGCGCTGTGGGGGGGAGGGGGGGGGCGGTTGGGCAGCATGTAAGCCAGGAGAAGTGGCAGTGGAGTGTCATGCAGGCAGTGATTGTGCTTTGTTGGAGGTAGTGTGGTGCTTAGCTAAGGTATGCCATGCTAATGAGGGCTTTTCAGAAGTAAAAGTTTTTGGGAGGGGGGGGGCCACTCTTGCCGCTATTCTGGCTTAATAGTGGAACCTGGGAAATTGAGATGCAGCCCAACATGTAGCCCCTCGCCTGCCCTATCCATTGCTGTGTCGTTCCCATCACTTTCTTGAATTGCCCAGATTTTCACACAAGGAAACCTTAGCGAGCATCGGCGAAATACAAAAATGCTCGGGTCGCCCATTGACTTCAATGGGGTTCGTTACTCGAAACGAACCCTCGAGCATCGCGAAAAGTTCGTCCCGAGTAACGAGCACCCGAGCATTTTGGTGCTCGCTCATCTCTAATGAACATCCTACCTAGAATTCTATATGTTTTCCAGACTGTCCCACACGATCTCCCCAGACGATTCTTCACTCAGTTACAGAGGGCTGTGGTCAAATTCGTCTGGAGAGACCGCTCTCCCAGAGTAAGTTACAAAATCTTAACTAGATCAAAAAGTTCGGGGGGAGCAGGCTTGCCGAACCTCGAACTCTATCATAAAGCTTCAATAGGTAGATGCGTTCTGGATATCCTGCATTGCGCGGACGAAAAGGCGTGGGTTCCCCTGGAAATAGGTCAGAACAGGTTCAATTTGGGGGGCGCTTTCTGGGTCCCAGGAGTGGTGGACTGGAAAGGGGCTGGGGCCTCGCCCCTAGCTCTGAATCTGCTGAGGGCGTGGAAGCGCCTAAAAGGGAACAGAGAGATACTCACCTGTCCGGGCCCCTTGACGCCTTTAACAGGAAACCCTCAGATCCGAGCCACAGTTTCTACGGGGACGCTGCTATTCATACCTGACTTACCCGGACCCCGGGCTCGCAACGTCCTGGACTCTCAGGGGATGCGCAACTTGACAGATCTCGCAACTGGCCAGGAAACTAAACCTGGTGCGTGGCTGCAATATTTTCAAGTGAGGGACTACATCAGATCACTGAAGGCCCCTGACCTACTAAACAAGGAGCTAACACCCTTTGAAAGATTATGTGTAGCCTCAAAGCCCCCCCCCTCATGTGGTCTCTCTGCTGTACGGGTTGTTGATCGATTCCGAGAGGGGGGAGACGCGGCCCAGTTGGGAGTTGAGATGGGAGGAGGTGCTCGGAAGAGGCTTCCCCGAAGAGTTATGGACTAAGTCCTATACCCTCACACATAAAATGTCCATCTCGAGCAAGGCACAGGAACTAAGTTATAAAATATTGACGCAATGGTACAAGACCCCTGATAAGATACATAGAATCTTCCCATCATTTCCTGGTGAGTGCTGGAGGTGCGGCTCGGGGTTGGGAGACATGTACCATATCTGGTGGAACTGCCCACTAATTGCTCCTCTATGGAATGACATTGCCAGACTGTATGAAGCGGTATGTAGGACACCCCTGGTCCTTACCCCAGAGGTGGCCCTTTTGTCTATGTTTCCGAGCTCCATCTCCCGTGTAAAAAAAGGGCTCTTAAGACACTTCATAATGGCCATGCGTCACATTATCCCACTGCACTGGAAGCGGAGGGGCGAGCTGACTAGGGCCATGTGGACCGAGGCACTAGAACACATAAGGTACATGGAGGAGCTCAGGAGTACAGATACGGAAGAAGACCGGGAGGCAGACAACTTCTCTAACACCTGGACAGTGTGGCTAGATTATAAAAGCTCTGATGCCTTTGACAGGTGGCTTACCGATGGCTCAATATAAGAACTCGCGGTGAGCCCCCCCCCCCCTCCTCGGATTGGTGCGGGGGTCCTATAACAAATTTCAAGACCCAAAATAATGGGCGCAGGACCGGGACGGAGGCTAATATCTAACACCCTCCCCCCTCCCTCCCTAACATCCCCCACCCCCTCATCTATCTCTTTTGTTCTACCTTATAACTGTTTTTGTAGGTCGATGCGGATATGCGGGGTGTGCGGCGGGCCCCCACACATATATATAAAAAGCGACCCATAACTTATCTCTCCGACCGACGGGGTACAGAGTTAAACCCTCGGACCCTCGGTGAGATCGCATAGGCGGACATAAACAGGGTCGCTACAAGACCACAAGGAAAGTGGGGGGGGCCGTGGCCGCATCGCTCGCGATTGATTAAGATAGCCCACCTCGCTACGCGAAACTATACCAATATACCTAGTCCCCTTGAATGTATCAGGGCTAATGTTTAATGTTTAAGGTTCTCACCCTAGGATGAGAAGTGCCAATACTATATACCTAACATCCACCAGAACCTCCCCATTGATTGGTACTCTATTGCGATATGCCATAAGACTTGAAGTGAGACAGATTAATGGCCCGCTACTCCGACTGGCGAGTTCTATCCATTGTTTATACGACTATCGGTACGGTTTATATTTTGTATAAGAAAAATCAATAAACATATTTTGAAAGAAATCCAATGGGGTCTCCCCGCGCAGGTTCAAATCTTGCCGACTACGTCAATATTTGCTGCTCTTCTAAGTAATATTACCAAGTATGTGCCTTGGTGTGGGATTTTGAAAGTCACGGAATGAGTAATGTGTTCAAAGTCTAGTAAATATTGAGTGCTTTTTGCACAGCAAACTTTCCACTGCGTTTGTCACGCAGATTCAAATACTGCTGCCTACAATTTCTTTTGCTGACCTTCTTGATCCGTGGGAGTCAAAAAAAGCCTGCCAAAAATGTAACTTTCAACAAATATGTCCCTTTGGAAATTTTGCTTAAGGCACAGATGGAATCCTTTAGATTAAATGTTTGCTGAAGTGATGGAAAGGGGTCAGAGTGTGGAAACTATCTAGTGCCTTTTGGACGACAATCTTTCCTCCAGTACAACTTTTCTAGGTATATTGGTCTCTCCTTTTAGGCTGCTCTTAACTCAGTGTGTTGTTTGCTAGTCTAATGGTTAGCACTCTCGACTCGGAAACCAGCTATCCGAGTTCAAATCTTGGTGGAACCTGCATAATCACTTTAGCCGCACATGGGTTCTCTGACTTTTGCTAATGCTGTGTACTCATAGGCCCAAGCCCATTTCTAGAGTAGCTGTAATGCTTCTTATGTGTAGTCGTGGCTGAGTGGTTAAGGCGACGGACTAGAAATCCATTGGGGTCTCCCCGAGCAGGTTCAAATCTTGCCGACTACGTCAATAAGTAAATCGGGAATATTACCAAGTATGTGCCTTGGTGTGGGATTTTGCAAGTCACGGAATGAGTAATGTGTTCAAAGTGTAGTAAATATTGAGTGCTTTTTGCACGGCAAGCTTTCCACTGCGTTTGTCACGCAGATTCAAATACTGCTGCCTACAATTTCTTTTGCTGACCTTCTTGATCCGTGGGAGTTAAAAAAAGCCTGCCAAAAATGTAACTTTCAAGAAATATGTCCCTTTGGAAATTTTGCTTAAGGCACAGATGGAATCCTTTAGATTAAATGTTTGCTGAAGTGATGGAAAGGGGTCAGAGTGTGGAAACTATCTAGTGCCTTTTGGATGACAATCTTTCCTCCAGTACAACTTTTCTAGGTATATTGGTCTCTCCTTTTAGGCTGCTCTTAACTCAGTGTGTTGTTTGCTAGTCTAATGGTTAGCACTCTCGACTCGGAAACCAGCTATCTGAGTTCAAATCTTGGTGGAACCTGCATAATCACTTTAGCCGCACATGGGTTCTCTGACTTTTGCTAATGCTGTGTACTCATAGGCCCAAGCCCATTTCTAGAGTAGCTGTAATGCTTCTTATGTGTAGTCGTGGCCGAGTGGTTAAGGCGATGGAGTAGAAATCCATTGGGGTCTCCCCGAGCAGGTTCAAATCTTGCCGACTACGTCAATAAGTAAATCGGGAATATTACCAAGTATGTGCCTTGGTGTGGGATTTTGCAAGTCATGGAATGAGTAATGTGTTCAAAGTCTAGTAAATATTGAGTGCTTTTTGCACGGCAAGCTTTCCACTGCGTTCGTCACGCAGATTCAAATACTGCCGGCTACAATTTCTTTTGCTGATCTTCTTGATCTGAGGGAGTCAAAAAAAGCCTGCCAAAAATGTAACTTTCAACAAATATGTCCCTTTGGAAATTTTGCTTAAGGCACAGATGGAATCCTTTAGATTAAATGTTTGCTGAAGTGATGGAAAGGGGTCAGAGTGTGGAAACTATCTAGTGCCTTTTGGACGACAATCTTTCCTCCAGTACAACTTTTCTAGGTATATTGGTTTTTCCTTTTAGGCTGGTCTTAACTCAGTGTGCTGTTCCATGGTCTAATGGCTAGCACTAGAGATGAGCGAGCACCAAAATGCTCGGGTGCTCGTTACTCGGGACAAAATTATCGCGATGCTCGAGGGTTCGTTTTGAGTAACGAACCCCATTGAAGTCAATGGGCGACCCGAGCATTTTTGTATTTCGCCGATGCTCGCTAAGGTTTTCATGTGTGAAAATCTGGGCAATTCAAGAAAGTGATGGGAACGACACAGCAACGGATAGGGCAGGCGAGGGGCTACATGTTGAGCTGCATCTCAAGTTCACAGGTCCCACTATTAAGCCACAATACCGGCAAGAGTGCCTCCCCCCCTCCCAACAACTTTTACTTCTGAAAAGCCCTCATTAGCAATGCATACCTTAGCTAAGCACCACACTACCTCCAACAAAGCACAATCACCGCCTGCATGACACTCCGCTGCCACTTCTCCTGGGTTACATGCTGCCCAACCCCCCCCCCCCCCCCCCGCACGACAGTGTCCACAGCGTACACCAAATTGTCCCTGCCCAGCCTTCAGCTGCCCTCATGCCACGCCACCCTCATGTCTATTTATAAGTGCGTCTGCCACAGGAAAAGCAGGCACACCCTGCAGAGGGTTGGCATGGCTAGGCAGCGATAGTCGATAGTCCACAATGCTGTACAGAAGCAATGAGAAATCCAATCCTGTGCCACCTCCATCTCGAGCTGCACACGTGGGCATAGCAATGGGGAACCTATGTACCACACACTATTCATTCTGTCAAGGTGTCTGCATGCCCCAGTCAGACCGCGGTTTTTTATAAATAGTCACAGGCAGGTACAACTCCGCAATGGGAATTCCGTGTGCACCCACAGCATGGGTGGCTCCCTGGAACCCACCCGCTGTACATAAATGTATCCCATTGCAGTGCCCTGGACAGCAGAGCTAACGTCAGATGAAATGCAGGTGGGCTTCGGCCCACACTGCATGCCCCAGTCAGACTGGGGTTCTTTAGAAGTGGACACATGCAGTTACAACTCCGTGTGGACCCACAGCATGGGTGGGTGCTAGGAAGCCACCGGCGGTACATAAAAATATCCCATTGCATTGCCCAACACAGCTGAGGTAGTAATGTCGTGCTTAATACAGGTGGGCTTCGGCCCACACTGCATGCCCCAGTCAGACTGGGGTTCTTTACAAGTGGACAGATGTAGTAACAACTCCCTGTGAACCCACAGCATGGGTGGGTGCCAGGAAGCCACCGGCGGTACATAAAAATATCCCATTGCATTGCCCAACACAGCTGAGGTAGTAATGTCGTGCCTAATGCAGGTGGGCTTCGGCCCACACTGCATGCCCCAGTCAGACTGGTAATATGTACCTTAACAGTAACCTCGTTGGTGGTAATGTGGTGGTGACTGCGGACCTGGTAGCGCGGTTTTATGTAGTTGGTTTTCGGAATGTGGCCAGGATTAAGTGGGCCGGGGCGGGGGGATGGTGGTGGTGCTCTCTTGTTGTGTCGTTAAAGGTGAAATTCTTGCACTGCCACCAGACGGACCAATGCAAAGGTATTTGCCAAGAATGTTTTCATTGTTGGAGGAGGAGGGGGATGTTTTGGAGGCACTATGTGTCCTCTACACGTGTCCGTGGTTATATGCACCTTAACAGTAACAGCGTTGGTGGGAAATGGCCTCGCCGCCATCATGTCTTTGTGAAGCCTCTGTTTCCACACCCCAGTGACATACCATTAGCAGCGGTATAGGCAGAGCCCAGAATTATTAACATTTCAGCGGTAGCATTAGGGACAGGCCCCACTAACATATCACTAGCAGCAGTATAGGGGGAGCGCAGTCTTAGTTCCATTTCAGTAATAGTAGCACTCAAGACAGGCCCCAGTAACATTCCCATTGCAGCAGTTTAGGGAGATAACAGTCTCTTTCACATTTCAGTAGCTGCAGTATAGACAAGGCCCCAGTTACATTTATGTAGCTAAAGTGTAGGCCAACCCCACACACCTTTCTGTACCATGAGTGCAGGCGAAGAACATAGAAATTACTATGATTACACTGTAGGTGAGGGCCCAAAAAAATTGGTGTACCAACAGTAGTAATGTACCTCAGAAAAAATTGGCCATGCCCAACGAAGATGGCAGGTGAAACCCATTAATCGCTTTGGTTAATGTGGCTTAAGTGGTAACTAGGCCTGGAGGCAGCCCAGTTTAACAAAAAATTGGTTCAAGTTAAAGTTTCAACTTTTAAGAGCATTGAAACGTATAAAAATTGTTTAGAAAAATTATATGAGTGAGCCTTGTGGCCCTAAGAAAAATTGCCCGTTCTGCGTGATTACGTGAGGTTTCAGGAGGAGGAGCAGGAGGAGGAGGAGGAATATTATACACAGATTGATGAAGCAGAAATGTCCCCGTTTTGGATGGTGAGAGAGAACGATGCTTCCATCCGCGGGTGCAGCCTACGTATTGCTTAGGTATCGCTGCTGTCCGCTGGTGGAGAAGAGAAGTCTGGGGAAATCCAGGCTTTGTTCATCTTGATGAGTGTTAGCCTGTCGGCACTGTCGGTTGACAGGTGGGTACGCTTATCTGTGATGATTCCCCCAGCCGCACTAAACACCCTCTCTGACAAGACGCTAGCCGCAGGACAAGCAAGCACCTCCAGGGCATACAGCGCGAGTTCAGGCCACGTGTCCAGCTTCGACACCCAGTAGTTGTAGGTGGCAGAGGCGTCACGGAGGACGGTCGTGCGATCGGCTACGTACTCCCTCACCATCCTTTTACAGTGCTCCCGCCGACTCAGCCTTGACTGGGGAGCGGTGACGCAGTCTTGCTGGGGAGCCATAAAGCTGTCCAGGGCCTTAAAGACTGTTGCACTGCCTGTGCTGTACATGCTGCTCGATCTCCGCACCTCCCCTGCTACCTGGCCCTCGGAACTGTGCCTTCTGCCACTAGCGCTGTCGGATGGGAATTTTACCATCAGCTTGTCCGCCAGGGTCCTGTGGTATAGCAACACTCTCGAACCCCTTTCCTCTTCGGGAATGAGAGTGGAAAGGTTCTCCTTATACCGTGGGTCGAGCAGTGTGTACACCCAGTAATCCGTAGTGGCCAGAATGCGTGTAACGCGAGGGTCACGAGAAAGGCATCCTAACATGAAGTCAGCCATGTGTGCCAGGGTACCTGTACGCAACACATGGCTGTCTTCACTAGGAAGATCACTTTCAGGATCCTCCTCCTCCTCCTCCTCCTCCTCAGGCCATACACGCTGAATGGATGAGAGGCAAGCAGCCTTGGTACCGTCAGCAGTGGGCCAAGCTGTCTCTTCCCCCTCCTCCTCATCCTCCTCATGCTCCTCCTCCTCCTCCTGAACGCGCTGAGATATAGACAGGAGGGTGCTCTGACTATCCAGCGACATACTGTCTTCCCCCGCCTACGTTTCCGCGCGCAAAGCATCTGCCTTTATGCTTTGCAGGGAACTTCTCAAGATGCATAGCAGAGGAATGGTGACGCTAATGATTGCAGCATCGCCGCTCACCACCTGGGTAGACTGCTCAAAGTTTCCAAGGACCTGGCAGATGTCTGCCAACCAGGCCCACTCTTCTGAAAATAATTGAGGAGGCTGACTCCCACTGCGCCGCCCATGTTGGAGTTGGTATTCCACTATAGCTCTACGCTGCTCATAGAGCCTGGCCAACATGTGGAGCGTAGAGTTCCACCGTGTGGGCACGTCGCACAGCAATCGGTGCACTGGCAGATTAAACCGATGTTGCAGGGTCCGCAGGGTGGCAGCGTCCGTGTGGGACTTGCGGAAATGTGCGCAGAGCTGGCGCACCTTTACGAGCAGGTCTGACAAGCGTGGGTAGCTTTTCAGAAAGCGCTGAACCACCAAATTAAAGACGTGGGCCAGGCATGGCACGTGCGTGAGGCTGCCGAGCTGCAGAGCCGCCACCAGGTTACGGCCGTTGTCACACACGACCATGCCCGGTTGGAGGCTCAGCGGCGCAAGCCAGCGGTCGGTCTGCTCTGTCAGACCCTGCAGCAGTTCGTGGGCCGTGTGCCTCTTATCTCCTAAGCTGAGTAGTTTCGGCACGGCCTGCTGACGCTTGCCCACCACTGTGCTGCCACGACGCGCGACACCGACTGCTGGCGACGTGCTGCTGCTGACACATCTTGATTGCGAGACAGAGGTTGCGTTGGAGGAGGAGGAGGAGGAGGGTGCTTTAGTGGAGGAAGCATACACCGCCGCAGATACCACCACCGAGCTGGGGCCCGCAATTCTGGGGGTGGGTAGGACGTGAGCGGTCCCAGGCTCTGACTCTGTCCCAGCCTCCACTAAATTCACCCAATGTGCCGTCAGGGAGATGTAGTGGCCCTGCCCGCCTGTGCTTGTCCACGTGTCCGTTGTTAAGTGGACCTTGGCAGTAACCGCGTTGGTGAGGGCGCGTACAATGTTGCGGGAGACGTGGTCGTGCAGGGCTGGGACAGCACATCGGGAAAAGTAGTGGCGACTGGGAACTGAGTAGCGCGGGGCCGCCGCCGCCATCATACTTTTGAAGGTCTTCGTTTCCACAACCCTATACGGCAGCATCTCAAGGCTGATAAATTTGGCTATGTGGACGGTTAACGCTTGAGCGTGCGGGTGCGTGGCGGCGTACTTGCGCTTGCGCTCAAACACTTGCGCTAGCGACGGCTGGACGGTGCGGTGCGAGACATTGGTGGATGGGGCCGAGGACAGCGGAGGTGAGGGTGTGGGTGCAGGCCAGGAGACGGTAGTGCCTGTGTCCTCAGAGCGGGGTTGGATCTCAGTGGCAGGTTGGGGCACAGGGGGAGAGGCAGCGGTGCAAACCGGAGGCGGTGAACAGCCTTCGTCCCACCTTGTGGGGTGCTTGGCCATCATATGTCTGCGCATGCTGGTGGTGGTGAGGCTGTTGGCGGTGGCTCCCTGGCTGATCTTGGCGCGACAAAGGTTGCACACCACTGTTCGTCGGTCGTCAGGCGTCTCTGTGAAAAACTGCCAGACCTTAGAGCACCTTGGCCTCTGCAGGGTGGCATGGCGCGAGGGTGCGCTTTGGGAAACAGTTGGTGGATTATTCGGTCTGGCCCTGCCTCTACCCCTGGCCACCGCACTGCCTCTTGCAACCTGCCCTGCTGCTGCCCTTGCCTCCCCCTCTGAAGACCTGTCCTGAGTAGGCGTTGCAAACCAGGTGGGGTCAGTCACCTCATTGTCCTGCTGCTCTTCCTCAGAATCCCCTGTGCGCTCCTCCCTCGGACTTACTGCCCTTACTACTACCTCACCGATAGACAACTGTGTCTCATCGTCATCGTCCTCCTCACCCCCTGAAAGGTCTTGAGACAGTTGCCGGAAGTCCCCAGCCTCATCCCCCGGACCCCGGGAACTTTCCAATGGTTGGGCATTAGTGACGATAAACTCCTCTGGTGGGAGAGGAACCACTGCTGCCCAATCTGAGCAGGGGCCCGAGAACAGTTCCTGGGAGTCTTCCCGCTCCTGAGCATGTGTCATTGTAGTGGAGTGAGGAGGCTGGGAGGAAGGAGGAGCAGCAGACAGAGGATTCGGATTTGCAGCAGTGGACGGCGCAGAACTGTGGGTGGACGATAGGTTGCTCGAAGCACTTTCTGCCATCCACGACAGGACCTGCCTACACTGCTCATTTTCTAATAAAGGTGTCCAGCGTGGACCCATTAATTGTGCGATGAATGTGGGGACGCCAGAAACGTGCCTCTCTCCTAATCGCGCAGCAGTCGGCTGCGATACACCTGGATCAGGAGTTCGGCCTGTGCCCACACCCTCACTTGGCCCTCCGCGTCCTCGGCCGCGTCCACGTCCTCTAGGCCTACCCCTACCCCTCAGCATGCTGTATTACCAGTGATTTGATTTCCCAGCCAGGAAATAAATTGGGGCAAGCCTGCTGTTAAACTTAGCTGGCTGCGTATGATTTTTGTTTAAGTTCTCCACCCAGCACACACGTACCCAGAACGCTGAGGACTGTCAGAGGCAGGCCAAATAGAATTTTTTCCCTTTTTTTTTAAAAGAAAGGCCCACTGCGTATATTCAATCAATAATAAATGTGTTGTGGCCCTGTAGTGTGTCACAGAACTGCAGTGTTGCAGAGTTATTAACTACAGCAGAGCGGTGATTTCCCAGGCAGGAAATAAATTGGCGCAAGCCTGCAGAGCAAATAGAATTTTTTCCCTTTTTTTTAAAGGAAAGGCCCACTGCGTATATTCAATCAATAATAAATGTGTTGTGGCCCTGCAAATGTGTCACAGAACTGCAGTGTTGCAGAGTTATTAACTACAGCAGAGCGGTGATTTCCCAGGCAGGAAATAAATTGGCGCAAGCCTGCAGGGCAAATAGAATTTTTTCCCTTTTTTTTAAAGGAAAGGCCCACTGCGTATATTCAATCAATAATAAATGTGTTGTGGCCCTGCAATGTGTCACAGAACTGCAGTGTTGCAGAGTTATTAACTACAGCAGAGCGGTGATTTCCCAGGCAGGAAATAAATTGGCGCAAGCCTGCTGTTAAACTTAGCTGGCTGCGTATGATTTTTTTTACGTTCTCCACCCAGCACACACGTACCCAGAACGCTGAGGACTGTCAGAGGCAGTCCAAATAGAATTTTTTCCCCTCTTTTTAAAGGAAAGGCCCACTGACTATATTCAATCAATAATAAATGTGTTGTGGCCCTGCAATGTGTCACAGAACTGCAATGTTGCAGAGTTATTAACTACAGCAGAGCGGTGATTTCCCAGGCAGGAAATAAATTGGCGCAAGCCTGCAGGCCAAATAGAATTTTTTCCCTTTTTTTTAAAGGAAAGGCCCACTGCGTATATTCAATCAATAATAAATGTGTTGTGGCCCTGTAAATGTGTCACAGAACTGCAGTGTTGCAGAGTTATTAACTACAGCAGAGCGGTGATTTCCCAGGCAGGAAATAAATTGGCGCAAGCCTGCTGTTAAACTTAGCTGGCTGCGTATGATTTTTTTTACGTTCTCCACCCAGCACACACGTACCCAGAACGCTGAGGACTATCAGAGGCAGGCCAAATAGAATTTTTTCCCTTTTTTTTAAAGGAAAGGCCCACTGACTATATTCAATCAATAATAAATGTGTTGTGGCCCTGCAATGTGTCACAGAACTGCAGTGTTGCAGAGTTATTAACTACAGCAGAGCGATGATTTCCCAGGCAGGAAATAAATTGGCGCAAGCCTGCAGGCCAAATAGAATTTTTGCCCTTTTTTTTTAAAGGAAAGGCCCACTGCGTATATTCAATCAATAATAAATGTGTTGTGGTCCTGCAAATGTGTCACAGAACTGCAGTGTTGCAGAGTTATTAACTACAGCAGAGCGGTGATTTCCCAGGCAGGAAATAAATTGGCGCAAGCCTGCTGTTAAGCTTAGCTGGCTGCGTATGATTTTTTTTACGTTCTCCACCCAGCACACACGTACCCAGAACGCTGAGGACTGTCAGAGGCAGGCCAAATAGAATTTTTTCCCTTTTTTTTAAAGGAAAGGCCCACTGACTATATTCAATCAATAGTAAATGTGTTGTGGCCCTGCAATGTGTCACAGAACTGCAGTGTTGCAGAGTTATTGACTACAGCAGAGCGGTGATTTCCCAGGCAGGAAATAAATTGGCGCAAGCCTGCAGGCCAAATAGAATTTTTGCCCTTTTTTTTTTAAAGGAAAGGCCCACTGCGTATATTCAATCAATAATAAATGTGTTGTGGCCCTGCAAATGTGTCACAGAACTGCAGTGTTGCAGAGTTATTAACTACAGCAGAGTGGTGATTTCCCAGGCAGGAAATAAATTGGCGCAAGCCTGCAGAGCAAATAGAATTTTTTCCCTTTTTTTTAAAGGAAAGGCCCACTGCGTATATTCAATCAATAATAAATGTGTTGTTGCCCTGCAATGTGTCACAGAACTGCAGTGTTGCAGAGTTATTAACTACAGCAGAGCGGTGATTTCCCAGGCAGGAAATAAATTGGCGCAAGCCTGCAGGCCAAATAGAATTTTTTCCCTTTTTTTTAAAGGAAAGGCCCACTGCGTATATTCAATCAATAATAAATGTGTTGTGGCCCTGCAAATGTGTCACAGAACTGCAGTGTTGCAGAGTTATTAACTACAGCAGAGCGGTGATTTCCCAAGCTGGAAATAAATTGGCGCAAGCCTGCAGGCCAAATAGAATTTTTTCCCTTTTTTTTAAAGGAAAGGCCCACTGCGTATATTCAATCAATAATAAATGTGTTGTGGCCCTGCAATGTGTCACAGAACTGCAGTGTTGCAGAGTTATTAACTACAGCAGAGCGGTGATTTCCCAGGCAGGAAATAAATTGGCGCAAGCCTGCTGTTAAACTTAGCTGGCTGCGTATGATTTTTTTTACGTTCTCCACCCAGCACACACGTACCCAGAACGCTGAGGACTGTCAGAGGCAGTCCAAATAGAATTTTTTCCCTTCTTTTTAAAGGAAAGGCCCACTGACTATATTCAATCAATAATAAATGTGTTGTGGCCCTGCAATGTGTCACAGAACTGCAATGTTGCAGAGTTATTAACTACAGCAGAGCGGTGATTTCCCAGGCAGGAAATAAATTGGCGCAAGCCTGCAGGCCAAATAGAATTTTTTCCCTTTTTTTTAAAGGAAAGGCCCACTGCGTATATTCAATCAATAATAAATGTGTTGTGGCCCTGCAATGTGTCACAGAACTGCAGTGTTGCAGAGTTATTAACTACAGCAGAGCGGTGATTTCCCAGGCAGGAAATAAATTGGCGCAAGCCTGCTGTTAAACTTAGCTGGCTGCGTATGATTTTTTTTACGTTCTCCACCCAGCACACACGTACCCAGAACGCTGAGGACTGTCAGAGGCAGTCCAAATAGAATTTTTTCCCTTCTTTTTAAAGGATAGGCCCACTAACTATATTCAATCAATAATAAATGTGTTGTGGCCCTGCAATGTGTCACAGAACTGCAATGTTGCAGAGTTATTAACTACAGCAGAGCGGTGATTTCCCAGGCAGGAAATAAATTGGCGCAAGCCTGCAGGCCAAATAGAATTTTTTCCCTTTTTTTTAAAGGAATGGCCCACTGCGTATATTCAATCAATAATAAATGTGTTGTGGCCCTGTAAATGTGTCACAGAACTGCAGTGTTGCAGAGTTATTAACTACAGCAGAGCGGTGATTTCCCAGGCAGGAAATAAATTGGCGCAAGCCTGCTGTTAAACTTAGCTGGCTGCGTATGATTTTTTTTACGTTCTCCACCCAGCACACACGTACCCAGAACGCTGAGGACTATCAGAGGCAGGCCAAATAGAATTTTTTCCCTTTTTTTTAAAGGAAAGGCCCACTGACTATATTCAATCAATAATAAATGTGTTGTGGCCCTGCAATGTGTCACAGAACTGCAGTGTTGCAGAGTTATTAACTACAGCAGAGCGATGATTTCCCAGGCAGGAAATAAATTGGCGCAAGCCTGCAGGCCAAATAGAATTTTTGCCCTTTTTTTTTAAAGGAAAGGCCCACTGCGTATATTCAATCAATAATAAATGTGTTGTGGTCCTGCAAATGTGTCACAGAACTGCAGTGTTGCAGAGTTATTAACTACAGCAGAGCGGTGATTTCCCAGGCAGGAAATAAATTGGCGCAAGCCTGCTGTTAAGCTTAGCTGGCTGCGTATGATTTTTTTTACGTTCTCCACCCAGCACACACGTACCCAGAACGCTGAGGACTGTCAGAGGCAGGCCAAATAGAATTTTTTCCCTTTTTTTTAAAGGAAAGGCCCACTGACTATATTCAATCAATAATAAATGTGTTGTGGCCCTGCAAATGTGTCACAGAACTGCAGTGTTGCAGAGTTATTAACTACAGCAGAGTGGTGATTTCCCAGGCAGGAAATAAATTGGCGCAAGCCTGCAGAGCAAATAGAATTTTTTCCCTTTTTTTTAAAGGAAAGGCCCACTGCGTATATTCAATCAATAATAAATGTGTTGTTGCCCTGCAATGTGTCACAGAACTGCAGTGTTGCAGAGTTATTAACTACAGCAGAGCGGTGATTTCCCAGGCAGGAAATAAATTGGCGCAAGCCTGCAGGCCAAATAGAATTTTTTCCCTTTTTTTTAAAGGAAAGGCCCACTGCGTATATTCAATCAATAATAAATATGTTGTGGCCCTGCAAATGTGTCACAGAACTGCAGTGTTGCAGAGTTATTAACTACAGCAGAGCGGTGATTTCCCAAGCTGGAAATAAATTGGCGCAAGCCTGCAGGCCAAATAGAATTTTTTCCCTTTTTTTAAAAGGAAAGGCCCACTGCGTATATTCAATCAATAATAAATGTGTTGTGGCCCTGCAATGTGTAACAGAACTGCAGTGTTGCAGAGTTATTAACTACAGCAGAGCGGTGATTTCCCAGGCAGGAAATAAATTGGCGCAAGCCTGCTGTTAAGCTTAGCTGGCTGCGTATGATTTTTTTTACATTCTCCACCCAGCACACACGTACCCAGAACGCTGAGGACTGTCAGAGGCAGGCCAAATAGAATTTTTTCCCTTTTTTTTAAAGGAAAGGCCCACTGCGTATATTCAATCAATAATAAATGTGTTGTGGCCCTGCAAATGTGTCACAGAACTGCAGTGTTGCAGAGTTATTAACTACAGCAGAGTGGTGATTTCCCAGGCAGGAAATAAATTGGCGCAAGCCTGCAGAGCAAATAGAATTTTTTCCCTTTTTTTTAAAGGAAAGGCCCACTGCGTATATTCAATCAATAATAAATGTGTTGTGGCCCTGCAATGTGTCACAGAACTGCAGTGTTGCAGAGTTATTAACTACAGCAGAGCGGTGATTTCCCAGGCAGGAAATAAATTGGCGCAAGCCTGCAGGCCAAATAGAATTTTTTCCCTTTTTTTTAAAGGAAAGGCCCACTGCGTATATTCAATCAATAATAAATGTGTTGTGGCCCTGCAAATGTGTCACAGAACTGCAGTGTTGCAGAGTTATTAACTACAGCAGAGCGGTGATTTCCCAAGCTGGAAATAAATTGGCGCAAGCCTGCAGGCCAAATAGAATTTTTTCCCTTTTTTTTAAAGGAAAGGCCCACTGCGTATATTCAATCAATAATAAATGTGTTGTGGCCCTGCAATGTGTCACAGAACTGCAGTGTTGCAGAGTTATTAACTACAGCAGAGCGGTGATTTCCCAGGCAGGAAATAAATTGGCGCAAGCCTGCTGTTAAACTTAGCTGGCTGCGTATGATTTTTTTTACGTTCTCCACCCAGCACACACGTACCCAGAACGCTGAGGACTGTCAGAGGCAGGCCAAATAGAATTTTTTCCCTTCTTTTTAAAGGAAAGGCCCACTGCGTATATTCAATCAATAATAAATGTGTTGTGGCCCTGCAATGTGTCACAGAACTGCAGTGTTGCAGAGGTATTAACTACAGCAGAGCGGTGATTTCCCAGGCAGGAAATAAATTGGCGCAAGCCTGCAGGCCAAATAGAATTTTTTCCCTTTTTTTTAAAGGAAAGGCCCACTGCGTATATTCAATCAATAATAAATGTGTTGTGGCCCTGTAAATGTGTCACAGAACTGCAGTGTTGCAGAGTTATTAACTACAGCAGAGCGGTGATTTCCCAGGCAGGAAATAAATTGGCGCAAGCCTGCAGGG
Source organism: Eleutherodactylus coqui (assembly GCF_035609145.1). Taxonomy (NCBI): domain Eukaryota; kingdom Metazoa; phylum Chordata; class Amphibia; order Anura; family Eleutherodactylidae; genus Eleutherodactylus; species Eleutherodactylus coqui. The sequence continues at coordinate 54,811,715 of NC_089847.1, read as the reverse complement.
CAAATAGAATTTTTTCCCTTTTTTTTAAAGGAAAGGCCCACTGCGTATATTCAATCAATAATAAATGTGTTGTGGCCCTGCAATGTGTCACAGAACTGCAGTGTTGCAGAGTTATTAACTACAGCAGAGCGGTGATTTCCCAGGCAGGAAATAAATTGGCGCAAGCCTGCTGTTAAACTTAGCTGGCTGCGTATGATTTTTTTTACGTTCTCCACCCAGCACACACGTACCCAGAACGCTGAGGACTATCAGAGGCAGGCCAAATAGAATTTTTTCCCTTTTTTTTAAAGGAAAGGCCCACTGACTATATTCAATCAATAATAAATGTGTTGTGGCCCTGCAATGTGTCACAGAACTGCAGTGTTGCAGAGTTATTAACTACAGCAGAGCGATGATTTCCCAGGCAGGAAATAAATTGGCGCAAGCCTGCAGGCCAAATAGAATTTTTGCCCTTTTTTTTTAAAGGAAAGGCCCACTGCGTATATTCAATCAATAATAAATGTGTTGTGGTCCTGCAAATGTGTCACAGAACTGCAGTGTTGCAGAGTTATTAACTACAGCAGAGCGGTGATTTCCCAGGCAGGAAATAAATTGGCGCAAGCCTGCTGTTAAGCTTAGCTGGCTGCGTATGATTTTTTTTACGTTCTCCACCCAGCACACACGTACCCAGAACGCTGAGGACTGTCAGAGGCAGGCCAAATAGAATTTTTTCCCTTTTTTTTAAAGGAAAGGCCCACTGACTATATTCAATCAATAATAAATGTGTTGTGGCCCTGCAAATGTGTCACAGAACTGCAGTGTTGCAGAGTTATTAACTACAGCAGAGTGGTGATTTCCCAGGCAGGAAATAAATTGGCGCAAGCCTGCAGAGCAAATAGAATTTTTTCCCTTTTTTTTAAAGGAAAGGCCCACTGCGTATATTCAATCAATAATAAATGTGTTGTTGCCCTGCAATGTGTCACAGAACTGCAGTGTTGCAGAGTTATTAACTACAGCAGAGCGGTGATTTCCCAGGCAGGAAATAAATTGGCGCAAGCCTGCAGGCCAAATAGAATTTTTTCCCTTTTTTTTAAAGGAAAGGCCCACTGCGTATATTCAATCAATAATAAATATGTTGTGGCCCTGCAAATGTGTCACAGAACTGCAGTGTTGCAGAGTTATTAACTACAGCAGAGCGGTGATTTCCCAAGCTGGAAATAAATTGGCGCAAGCCTGCAGGCCAAATAGAATTTTTTCCCTTTTTTTAAAAGGAAAGGCCCACTGCGTATATTCAATCAATAATAAATGTGTTGTGGCCCTGCAATGTGTAACAGAACTGCAGTGTTGCAGAGTTATTAACTACAGCAGAGCGGTGATTTCCCAGGCAGGAAATAAATTGGCGCAAGCCTGCTGTTAAGCTTAGCTGGCTGCGTATGATTTTTTTTACATTCTCCACCCAGCACACACGTACCCAGAACGCTGAGGACTGTCAGAGGCAGGCCAAATAGAATTTTTTCCCTTTTTTTTAAAGGAAAGGCCCACTGCGTATATTCAATCAATAATAAATGTGTTGTGGCCCTGCAAATGTGTCACAGAACTGCAGTGTTGCAGAGTTATTAACTACAGCAGAGTGGTGATTTCCCAGGCAGGAAATAAATTGGCGCAAGCCTGCAGAGCAAATAGAATTTTTTCCCTTTTTTTTAAAGGAAAGGCCCACTGCGTATATTCAATCAATAATAAATGTGTTGTGGCCCTGCAATGTGTCACAGAACTGCAGTGTTGCAGAGTTATTAACTACAGCAGAGCGGTGATTTCCCAGGCAGGAAATAAATTGGCGCAAGCCTGCAGGCCAAATAGAATTTTTTCCCTTTTTTTTAAAGGAAAGGCCCACTGCGTATATTCAATCAATAATAAATGTGTTGTGGCCCTGCAAATGTGTCACAGAACTGCAGTGTTGCAGAGTTATTAACTACAGCAGAGCGGTGATTTCCCAAGCTGGAAATAAATTGGCGCAAGCCTGCAGGCCAAATAGAATTTTTTCCCTTTTTTTTAAAGGAAAGGCCCACTGCGTATATTCAATCAATAATAAATGTGTTGTGGCCCTGCAATGTGTCACAGAACTGCAGTGTTGCAGAGTTATTAACTACAGCAGAGCGGTGATTTCCCAGGCAGGAAATAAATTGGCGCAAGCCTGCTGTTAAACTTAGCTGGCTGCGTATGATTTTTTTTACGTTCTCCACCCAGCACACACGTACCCAGAACGCTGAGGACTGTCAGAGGCAGGCCAAATAGAATTTTTTCCCTTCTTTTTAAAGGAAAGGCCCACTGCGTATATTCAATCAATAATAAATGTGTTGTGGCCCTGCAATGTGTCACAGAACTGCAGTGTTGCAGAGGTATTAACTACAGCAGAGCGGTGATTTCCCAGGCAGGAAATAAATTGGCGCAAGCCTGCAGGCCAAATAGAATTTTTTCCCTTTTTTTTAAAGGAAAGGCCCACTGCGTATATTCAATCAATAATAAATGTGTTGTGGCCCTGTAAATGTGTCACAGAACTGCAGTGTTGCAGAGTTATTAACTACAGCAGAGCGGTGATTTCCCAGGCAGGAAATAAATTGGCGCAAGCCTGCAGGGCAAATAGAATTTTTTCCCTTTTTTTTAAAGGAAAGGCCCACTGCGTATATTCAATCAATAATAAATGTGTTGTGGCCCTGCAATGTGTCACAGAACTGCAGTGTTGCAGAGTTATTAACTACAGCAGAGCGGTGATTTCCCAGGCAGGAAATAAATTGGCGCAAGCCTGCAGGCCAAATAGAATTTTTTTCCCTTTTTTTTAAAGGAAAGGCCCACTGCGTATATTCAATCAATAATAAATGTGTTGTGGTCCTGCAAATGTGTCACAGAACTGCAGTGTTGCAGAGATATTAACTACAGCAGAGCGGTGATTTCCCAGGCAGGAAATAAATTGGCGCAAGCCTGCTGTTAAGCTTAGCTGGCTGCGTATGATTTTTTTTACATTCTCCACCCAGCACACACGTACCCAGAACGCTGAGGACTGTCAGAGGCAGGCCAAATAGAATTTTTTCCCTTTTTTTTTAAAGGAAAGGCCCACTGACTATATTCAATCAATAATAAATGTGTTGTGGCCCTGCAATGTGTCACAGAACTGCAGTGTTGCAGAGTTATTAACTACAGCATAGCGGTGATTTCCCAGGCAGGAAATAAATTGGCGCAAGCCTGCAGCCCAAATAGAATTTTTTCCCTTTTTTTTAAAGGAAAGGCCCACTCTGTATATTCAATCAATAATAAATGTGTTGTGGCCCTGCAAATGTGTCACAGAACTGCAGTGTTGCAGAGTTATTAACTACAGCAGAGTGGTGATTTCCCAGGCAGGAAATAAATTGGCGCAAGCCTGCAGAGCAAATAGAATTGTTTCCCTTTTTTTTAAAGGAAAGGCCCACTGCGTATATTCAATCAATAATAAATGTGTTGTGGCCCTGCAATGTGTCACAGAACTGCAGTGTTGCAGAGTTATTAACTACAGCAGAGCGGTGATTTCCCAGGCAGGAAATAAATTGGCGCAAGCCTGCAGGCCAAATAGAATTTTTTCCCTTTTTTTTAAAGGAAAGGCCCACTGCGTATATTCAATCAATAATAAATGTGTTGTGGCCCTGCAAATGTGTCACAGAACTGCAGTGTTGCAGAGTTATTAACTACAGCAGAGCGGTGATTTCCCAAGCTGGAAATAAATTGGCGCAAGCCTGCAGGCCAAATAGAATTTTTTCCCTTTTTTTTAAAGGAAAGGCCCACTGCGTATATTCAATCAATAATAAATGTGTTGTGGCCCTGCAATGTGTCACAGAACTACAGTGTTGCAGAGTTATTAACTACAGCAGAGCGGTGATTTCCCAGGCAGGAAATAAATTGGCGCAAGCCTGCTGTTAAACTTAGCTGGCTGCGTATGATTTTTTTTACGTTCTCCACCCAGCACACACGTACCCAGAACGCTGAGGACTGTCAGAGGCAGGCCAAATAGAATTTTTTCCCTTCTTTTTAAAGGAAAGGCCCACTGCGTATATTCAATCAATAATAAATGTGTTGTGGCCCTGCAATGTGTCACAGAACTGCAGTGTTGCAGAGGTATTAACTACAGCAGAGCGGTGATTTCCCAGGCAGGAAATAAATTGGCGCAAGCCTGCAGGCCAAATAGAATTTTTTCCCTTTTTTTTAAAGGAAAGGCCCACTGCGTATATTCAATCAATAATAAATGTGTTGTGGCCCTGTAAATGTGTCACAGAACTGCAGTGTTGCAGAGTTATTAACTACAGCAGAGCGGTGATTTCCCAGGCAGGAAATAAATTGGCGCAAGCCTGCAGGGCAAATAGAATTTTTTCCCTTTTTTTTAAAGGAAAGGCCCACTGCGTATATTCAATCAATAATAAATGTGTTGTGGCCCTGCAATGTGTCACAGAACTGCAGTGTTGCAGAGTTATTAACTACAGCAGAGCGGTGATTTCCCAGGCAGGAAATAAATTGGCGCAAGCCTGCAGGCCAAATAGAATTTTTTCCCTTTTTTTTAAAGGAAAGGCCCACTGCGTATATTCAATCAATAATAAATGTGTTGTGGTCCTGCAAATGTGTCACAGAACTGCAGTGTTGCAGAGATATTAACTACAGCAGAGCGGTGATTTCCCAGGCAGGAAATAAATTGGCGCAAGCCTGCTGTTAAGCTTAGCTGGCTGCGTATGATTTTTTTTACATTCTCCACCCAGCACACACGTACCCAGAACGCTGAGGACTGTCAGAGGCAGGCCAAATTGAATTTTTTCCCTTTTTTTTTAAAGGAAAGGCCCACTGACTATATTCAATCAATAATAAATGTGTTGTGGCCCTGCAATGTGTCACAGAACTGCAGTGTTGCAGAGTTATTAACTACAGCATAGCGGTGATTTCCCAGGCAGGAAATAAATTGGCGCAAGCCTGCAGGCCAAATAGAATTTTTTCCCTTTTTTTTAAAGGAAAGGCCCACTGCGTATATTCAATCAATAATAAATGTGTTGTGGCCCTGCAAATGTGTCACAGAACTGCAGTGTTGCAGAGTTATTAACTACAGCAGAGCGGTGATTTCCCAGGCAGGAAATAAATTGGCGCAAGCCTGCAGGCCAAATAGAATTTTTTCCCTTTTTTTTAAAGGAAAGGCCCACTGCGTGTATTCAATCAATAATAAATGTGTTGTGGCCCTGCAAATGTGTCACAGAACTGCAGTGTTGCAGAGTTATTAACTACAGCAGAGCGGTGATTTCCCAGGCAGGAAATAAATTGGCGCAAGCCTGCTGTTAAACTTAGCTGGCTGCGTATGATTTTTTTTACGTTCTCCACCCAGCACACACGTACCCAGAACGCTGAGGACTATCAGAGGCAGGCCAAATAGAATTTTTTCCCTTTTTTTTAAAGGAAAGGCCCACTGACTATATTCAATCAATAATAAATGTGTTGTGGCCCTGCAATGTGTCACAGAACTGCAGTGTTGCAGAGTTATTAACTACAGCAGAGCGATGATTTCCCAGGCAGGAAATAAATTGGCGCAAGCCTGCAGGCCAAATAGAATTTTTGCCCTTTTTTTTTAAAGGAAAGGCCCACTGCATATATTCAATCAATAATAAATGTGTTGTGGTCCTGCAAATGTGTCACAGAACTGCAGTGTTGCAGAGTTATTAACTACAGCAGAGCGGTGATTTCCCAGGCAGGAAATAAATTGGCGCAAGCCTGCTGTTAAGCTTAGCTGGCTGCGTATGATTTTTTTTACGTTCTCCACCCAGCACACACGTATCCAGAACGCTGAGGACTGTCAGAGGCAGGCCAAAAATAATTTTTTCCCTTTTTTTTAAAGGAAAGGCCAACTGACTATATTCAATCAATAGTAAATGTGTTGTGGCCCTGCAATGTGTCACAGAACTGCAGCATTGCAGAGTTATTGACTACAGCAGAGCGGTGATTTCCCAGGCAGGAAATAAATTGGCGCAAGCCTGCAGGCCAAATAGAATTTTTGCCCTTTTTTTTTTAAAGGAAAGGCCCACTGCGTATATTCAATCAATAATAAATGTGTTGTGGCCCTGCAAATGTGTCACAGAACTGCAGTGTTGCAGAGTTATTAACTACAGCAGAGCGGTGATTTCCCAGGCAGGAAATAAATTGGCGCAAGCCTGCTGTTAAGCTTAGCTGGCTGCGTATGATTTTTTTTACGTTCTCCACCCAGCACACACGTACCCAGAACGCTGAGGACTGTCAGAGGCAGGCCAAATAGAATTTTTTCCCTTTTTTTTTAAAGGAAAGGCCCACTGACTATATTCAATCAATAATAAATGTGTTGTGGCCCTGCAAAGTGTCACAGAACTGCAGTGTTGCAGAGTTATTAACTACAGCAGAGCGGTGATTTCCCAGGCAGGAAATAAATTGGCGCAAGCCTGCAGGCCAAATAGAATTTTTTCCCTTTTTTTTAAAGGAAAGGCCCACTGCGTATATTCACTCAATAATAAATGTGTTGTGGCCCTGCAAATGTGTCACAGAACTGCAGTGTTGCAGAGTTATTAACTACAGCAGAGCGGTGATTTCCCGGGTAGGAAATAAATTGGCGCAAGCCTGCAGAGCAAATAGAATTTTTTCCCTTTTTTTTAAAGGAAAGGCCCACTGCGTATGTTCAATCAATAATAAATGTGTTGTGGTCCTGCAAATGTGTCACAGAACTGCAGTGTTGCAGAGTTATTAACTACAGCAGAGCGGTGATTTCCCAGGCAGGAAATAAATTGGCGCAAGCCTGCTGTTAAGCTTAGCTGGCTGCGTATGATTTTTTTTACGTTCTCCACCCAGCACACACGTATCCAGAACGCTGAGGACTGTCAGAGGCAGGCCAAAAATAATTTTTTCCCTTTTTTTTAAAGGAAAGGCCAACTGACTATATTCAATCAATAGTAAATGTGTTGTGGCCCTGCAATGTGTCACAGAACTGCAGCATTGCAGAGTTATTGACTACAGCAGAGCGGTGATTTCCCAGGCAGGAAATAAATTGGCGCAAGCCTGCAGGCCAAATAGAATTTTTGCCCTTTTTTTTTTAAAGGAAAGGCCCACTGCGTATATTCAATCAATAATAAATGTGTTGTGGCCCTGCAAATGTGTCACAGAACTGCAGTGTTGCAGAGTTATTAACTACAGCAGAGCGGTGATTTCCCAGGCAGGAAATAAATTGGCGCAAGCCTGCTGTTAAGCTTAGCTGGCTGCGTATGATTTTTTTTACGTTCTCCACCCAGCACACACGTACCCAGAACGCTGAGGACTGTCAGAGGCAGGCCAAATAGAATTTTTTCCCTTTTTTTTTAAAGGAAAGGCCCACTGACTATATTCAATCAATAATAAATGTGTTGTGGCCCTGCAAAGTGTCACAGAACTGCAGTGTTGCAGAGTTATTAACTACAGCAGAGCGGTGATTTCCCAGGCAGGAAATAAATTGGCGCAAGCCTGCAGGCCAAATAGAATTTTTTCCCTTTTTTTTAAAGGAAAGGCCCACTGCGTATATTCACTCAATAATAAATGTGTTGTGGCCCTGCAAATGTGTCACAGAACTGCAGTGTTGCAGAGTTATTAACTACAGCAGAGCGGTGATTTCCCGGGTAGGAAATAAATTGGCGCAAGCCTGCAGAGCAAATAGAATTTTTTCCCTTTTTTTTAAAGGAAAGGCCCACTGCGTATGTTCAATCAATAATAAATGTGTTGTGGCCCTGCAATGTGTCACAGAACTGCAGTGTTGCAGAGTTATTAACTACAGCAGAGCGGTGATTTCCCAGGCAGGAAATAAATTGGCGCAAGCCTGCAGGCCAAGAAGAATTTTTTCCCTTTTTTTTAAAGGAAAGGCCCACTGCGTATATTCAATCAATAATAAATGTGTTGTGGCCCTGCAAATGTGTCACAGAACTGCAGTGTTGCAGAGTTATTAACTACAGCAGAGCGGTGATTTCCCAGGCAGGAAATAAATTGGCGCAAGCCTGCTGTTAAACTTAGCTGGCTGCGTATGATTTTTTTTACGTTCTCCACCCAGCACACACATACCCAGAACGCTGAGGACTGTCAGAGGCAGGCCAAATAGAATTTTTTCCCTTTTTTTTAAAGGAAAGGCCCACTGACTATATTCAATCAATAATAAATGTGTTGTGGCCCTGCAAATGTGTCACAGAACTGCAGTGTTGCAGAGTTATTAACTACAGCAGAGCGGTGATTTCCCAGGCAGGAAATAAATTGGCGCAAGCCTGCAGGCCAAATAGAATTTTTGCCCTTTTTGTTTAAAGGAAAGGCCCACTGCGTATATTCAATCAATAATAAATGTGTTGTGGCCCTGCAAATGTGTCACAGAACTGCAGTGTTGCAGAGTTATTAACTACAGCAGAGCGGTGATTTCCCAGGCAGGAAATAAATTGGCGCAAGCCTGCAGGCCAAATAGAATTTTTGCCCTTTTTTTTAAAGGAAAGGCCCACTGACTATATTCAATCAATAATAAATGTGTTGTGGCCCTGCAATGTGTCACAGAACTGCAGTGTTGCAGAGTTATTAACTATAGCAGAGCGGTGGTTTCCCAGGCAGGAAATAAATTGGCGCAAGCCTGCAGGCCAAATAGAATTTTTTCCCTTTTATTTAAAGGAAAGGCCCACTGCGTATATTCAATCAATAATAAATGTGTTGTGGCCCTGCAAATGTGTCACAGAACTGCAGTGTTGCAGAGTTATTAACTACAGCAGAGCGGTGATTTCCCAGGCAGGAAATAAATTGGCGCAAGCCTGCAGGGCAAATAGAATTTTTTCCCTTTTTTTTAAAGGAAAGGCCCACTGACTATATTCAATCAATAATAAATGTGTTGTGGCCCTGCAATGTGTCACAGAACTGCAGTGTTGCAGAGTTATTAACTACAGCAGAGCGGTGATTTCCCAGGCAGGAAATAAATTGGCGCAAGCCTGCAGGCCAAATAGAATTTTTTCCCTTTTTTTAAAGGAAAGGCCCACTGCGTATATTCAATCAATAATAAATGTGTTGTGGCCCTGCAAATGTGTCACAGAACTGCAGTGTTGCAGAGTTATTAACTACAGCAGAGCGGTGATTTCCCAGGCAGGAAATAAATTGGCGCAAGCCTGCTGTTAAACTTAGCTGGCTGCGTATGATTTTTTTTACGTTCTCCACCCAGCACACACGTACCCAGAACGCTGAGGACTATCAGAGGCAGGCCAAATAGAATTTTTTCCCTTTTTTTTAAAGGAAAGGCCCACTGACTATATTCAATCAATAATAAATGTGTTGTGGCCCTGCAATGTGTCACAGAACTGCAGTGTGGCAGAGTTATTAACTACAGCAGAGCGATGATTTCCCAGGCAGGAAATAAATTGGCGCAAGCCTGCAGGCCAAATAGAATTTTTGCCCTTTTTTTTTAAAGGAAAGGCCCACTGCGTATATTCAATCAATAATAAATGTGTTGTGGTCCTGCAAATGTGTCACAGAACTGCAGTGTTGCAGAGTTATTAACTACAGAAGAGCGGTGATTTCCCAGGCAGGAAATAAATCGGCGCAAGCCTGCTGTTAAGCTTAGCTGGCTGCGTATGATTTTTTTTACGTTCTCCACCCAGCACACACGTACCCAGAACGCTGAGGACTGTCAGAGGCAGGCCAAAAATAATTTTTTCCCTTTTTTTTAAAGGAAAGGCCCACTGACTATATTCAATCAATATTAAATGTGTTGTGGTCCTGCAATGTGTCACAGAACTGCAGTATTGCAGAGTTATTGACTACAGCAGAGCGGTGATTTCCCAGGCAGGAAATAAATTGGCGCAAGCCTGCAGGCCAAATAGAATTTTTGCCCTTTTTTTTAAAGGAAAGGCCCACTGCGTATATTCAATCAATAATAAATGTGTTGTGGTCCTGCAATGTGTCACAGAACTGCAGTGTTGCAGAGTTATTAACTACAGCAGAGCGGTGATTTCCCAGGCAGGAAATAAATTGGCGCAAGCCTGCAGGCCAAATAGAATTTTTGCCCTTTTTTTTAAAGGAAAGGCCCACTGCGTATATTCAATCAATAATAAATGTGTTGTGGTCCTGCAAATGTGTCACAGAACTGCAGTGTTGCAGAGTTATTAACTACAGCAGAGCGGTGATTTCCCAGGCAGGAAATAAATTGGCGCAAGCCTGCTGTTAAGCTTAGCTGGCTGCGTATTACTTTTTTTACGTTCTCCACCCAGCACACACGTACCCAGAACGCTGAGGACTGTCAGAGGCAGGCCAAATAGAATTTTTTCCCTTTTTTTTAAAGGAAAGGCCCACTGACTATATTCAATCAATATTAAATGTGTTGTGGCCCTGCAATGTGTCACAGAACTGCAGTGTTGCAGAGTTATTAACTACAGCAGAGCGGTGATTTCCCAGGCAGGAAATAAATTGGCGCAAGCCTGCAGGCCAAATAGAATTTTTTCCCTTTTTTTTAAAGGAAAGGCCCACTGCGTATATTCAATCAATAATAAATGTGTTGTGGCCCTGCAAATGTGTCATAGAACTGCAGTGTTGCAGAGTTATTAACTACAGCAGAGCGGTGATTTCCCAGGCAGGAAATAAATTGGCGCAAGCCTGCAGAGCAAATAGAATTTTTTCCCTTTTTTTTAAAGGAAAGGCCCACTGCGTATATTCAATCAATAATAAATGTCTTGTGGCCATGCAATGTGTCACAGAACTGCAGTGTTGCAGAGTTATTAACTACAGCAGAGCGGTGATTTCCCAGGCAGGAAATAAATTGGCGCAAGCCTGCTGTTAAGCTTAGCTGGCTGCGTATGATTTTTTTTACGTTCTCCACCCAGCACACACGTACCCAGAACGCTGAGGACTGTCAGAGGCAGGCCAAATAGAATTTTTTCCCTTTTTTTTTAAAGGAAAGGCCCACTGACTATATTCAATCAATAATAAATGTGTTGTGGTCCTGCAATGTGTCACAGAACTGCAGTGTTGCAGAGTTATTAACTACAGCAGAGCGGTGATTTCCCAGGCAGGAAATAAATTGGCGCAAGCCTGCAGGCCAAATAAAATTTTTGCCCTTTTTTTTTTAAAGGAAAGGCCCACTGCGTATATTCAATCAATAATAAATGTGTTGTGGTCCTGCAAATGTGTCACAGAACTGCAGTGCTGCAGAGTTATTAACTACAGCAGAGCGGTGATTTCCCAGGCAGGAAATAAATTGGCGCAAGCCTGCTGTTAAGCTTAGCTGGCTGCGTATGATTTTTTTTACGTTCTCCACCCAGCACACACGTACCCAGAACGCTGAGGACTGTCAGAGGCAGGCCAAATAGAATTTTTTCCCTTTTTTTTTAAAGGAAAGGCCCACTGACTATATTCAATCAATATTAAATGTGTTGTGGCCCTGCAATGTGTCACAGAACTGCAGTGTTGCAGAGTTATTAACTACAGCAGAGCGGTGATTTCCCAGGCAGGAAATAAATTGGCGCAAGCCTGCAGGCCAAATAGAATTTTTTCCCTTTTTTTTAAAGGAAAGGCCCACTGCGTATATTCAATCAATAATAAATGTGTTGTGGCCCTGCAAATGTGTCACAGAACTGCAGTGTTGCAGAGTTATTAACTACAGCAGAGCGGTGATTTCCCAGGCAGGAAATAAATTGGCGCAAGCCTGCAGAGCAAATAGAATTTTTTCCCTTTTTTTTAAAGGAAAGGCCCACTGCGTATATTCAATCAATAATAAATGTGTTGTGGCCATGCAATGTGTCACAGAACTGCAGTGTTGCAGAGTTATTAACTACAGCAGAGCGGTGATTTCCCAGGCAGGAAATAAATTGGCGCAAGCCTGCTGTTAAGCTTAGCTGGCTGCGTATGATTTTTTTTACGTTCTCCACCCAGCACACACGTACCCAGAACGCTGAGGACTGTCAGAGGCAGGCCAAAAATAATTTTTTCCCTTTTTTTTAAAGGAAAGGCCCACTGACTATATTCAATCAATAGTAAATGTGTTGTGGCTCTGCAATGTGTCACAGAACTGCAGTGTTGCAGAGTTATTGACTACAGCAGAGCGGTGATTTCCCAGGCAGGAAATAAATTGGCGCAAGCCTGCAGGCCAAATAGAATTTTTGCCCTTTTTTTTTTTAAAGGAAAGGCCCACTGCGTATATTCAATCAATAATAAATGTGTTGTGGCCCTGCAAATGTGTCACAGAACTGCAGTGTTGCAGAGTTATTAATTACAGCAGAGCGGTGATTTCCCAGGCAGGAAATAAATTGGCGCAAGCCTGCTGTTAAGCTTAGCTGGCTGCGTATGATTTTTTTTACATTCTCCACCCAGCACACACGTACCCAGAACGCTGAGGACTGTCAGAGGCAGGCCAAATAGAATTTTTTCCCTTTTTTTTTAAAGGAAAGGCCCACTGACTATATTCAATCAATAATAAATGTGTTGTGGTCCTGCAATGTGTCACAGAACTGCAGTGTTGCAGAGTTATTAACTACAGCAGAGCGGTGATTTCCCAGGCAGGAAATAAATTGACGCAAGCCTGCAGGCCAAATAGAATTTTTGCCCTTTTTTTTTTTTAAAGGAAAGGCCCACTGCGTATATTCAATCAATAATAAATGTGTTGTGGTCCTGCAAATGTGTCACAGAACTGCAGTGTTGCAGAGTTATTAACTACAGCAGAGCGGTGATTTCCCAGGCAGGAAATAAATTGGCGCAAGCCTGCTGTTAAGCTTAGCTGGCTGCGTATGATTTTTTTTTACGCTCTCCACCCAGCACACACGTACCCAGAACGCTGAGGACTGTCAGAGGCAGGCCAAAAAGAATTTTTTCCCTTTTTTTTTAAAGGAAAGGCCCACTGACTATATTCAATCAATAGTAAATGTGTTGTGGTCCTGCAATGTGTCACAGAACTGCAGTGTTGCAGAGTTATTAACTACAGCAGAGCGGTGATTTCCCAGGCAGGAAATAAATTGGCGCAAGCCTGCAGGCCAAATAGAATTTTTTCCCTTTTTTTTAAAGGAAAGGCCCACTGCGTATATTCAATCAATAATAAATGTGTTGTGGCACTGCAATGTGTCACAGAACTGCAGTGTTGCAGAGTTATTAACTACAGCAGAGCGGTGATTTCCCAGGCAGGAAATAAATTGGCGCAAGCCTGCAGGCCAAATAGAATTTTTGCCCTTTTTTTTAAAGGAAAGGCCCACTGCGTATATTCAATCAATAATAAATGTGTTGTGGTCCTGCAAATGTGTCACAGAACTGCAGTGTTGCAGAGTTATTAACTACAGCAGAGCGGTGATTTCCCAGGCAGGAAATAAATTGGCGCAAGCCTGCTGTTAAGCTTAGCTGGCTGCGTATTACTTTTTTTACGTTCTCCACCCAGCACACACGTACCCAGAACGCTGAGGACTGTCAGAGGCAGGCCAAATAGAATTTTTTCCCTTTTTTTTAAAGGAAAGGCCCACTGACTATATTCAATCAATATTAAATGTGTTGTGGCCCTGCAATGTGTCACAGAACTGCAGTGTTGCAGAGTTATTAACTACAGCAGAGCGGTGATTTCCCAGGCAGGAAATAAATTGGCGCAAGCCTGCAGGCCAAATAGAATTTTTTCCCTTTTTTTTAAAGGAAAGGCCCACTGCGTATATTCAATCAATAATAAATGTGTTGTGGCCCTGCAAATGTGTCACAGAACTGCAGTGTTGCAGAGTTATTAACTACAGCAGAGCGGTGATTTCCCAGGCAGGAAATAAATTGGCGCAAGCCTGCAGAGCAAATAGAATTTTTTCCCTTTTTTTTAAAGGAAAGGCCCACTGCGTATATTCAATCAATAATAAATGTGTTGTGGCCATGCAATGTGTCACAGAACTGCAGTGTTGCAGAGTTATTAACTACAGCAGAGCGGTGATTTCCCAGGCAGGAAATAAATTGGCGCAAGCCTGCTGTTAAGCTTAGCTGGCTGCGTATGATTTTTTTTACGTTCTCCACCCAGCACACACGTACCCAGAACGCTGAGGACTGTCAGAGGCAGGCCAAATAGAATTTTTTCCCTTTTTTTTTAAAGGAAAGGCCCACTGACTATATTCAATCAATAATAAATGTGTTGTGGTCCTGCAATGTGTCACAGAACTGCAGTGTTGCAGAGTTATTAACTACAGCAGAGCGGTGATTTCCCAGGCAGGAAATAAATTGGCGCAAGCCTGCAGGCCAAATAAAATTTTTGCCCTTTTTTTTTTTAAAGGAAAGGCCCACTGCGTATATTCAATCAATAATAAATGTGTTGTGGTCCTGCAAATGTGTCACAGAACTGCAGTGTTGCAGAGTTATTAACTACAGCAGAGTGGTGATTTCCCAGGCAGGAAATAAATTGGCGCAAGCCTGCTGTTAAGCTTAGCTGGCTGCGTATGATTTTTTTTACGTTCTCCACCCAGCACACACGTACCCAGAACGCTGAGGACTGTCAGAGGCAGGCCAAATAGAATTTTTTCCCTTTTTTTTAAAGGAAAGGCCCACTGACTATATTCAATCAATATTAAATGTGTTGTGGCCCTGCAATGTGTCACAGAACTGCAGTGTTGCAGAGTTATTAACTACAGCAGAGCGGTGATTTCCCAGGCAGGAAATAAATTGGCGCAAGCCTGCAGGCCAAATAGAATTTTTTCCCTTTTTTTTAAAGGAAAGGCCCACTGCGTATATTCAATCAATAATAAATGTGTTGTGGCCCTGCAAATGTGTCACAGAACTGCAGTGTTGCAGAGTTATTAACTACAGCAGAGCGGTGATTTCCCAGGCAGGAAATAAATTGGCGCAAGCCTGCAGAGCAAATAGAATTTTTTCCCTTTTTTTTAAAGGAAAGGCCCACTGCGTATATTCAATCAATAATAAATGTGTTGTGGCCATGCAATGTGTCACAGAACTGCAGTGTTGCAGAGTTATTAACTACAGCAGAGCGGTGATTTCCCAGGCAGGAAATAAATTGGCGCAAGCCTGCTGTTAAGCTTAGCTGGCTGCGTATGATTTTTTTTACGTTCTCCACCCAGCACACACGTACCCAGAACGCTGAGGACTGTCAGAGGCAGGCCAAAAATAATTTTTTCCCTTTTTTTTAAAGGAAAGGCCCACTGACTATATTCAATCAATAGTAAATGTGTTGTGGCTCTGCAATGTGTCACAGAACTGCAGTGTTGCAGAGTTATTGACTACAGCAGAGCGGTGATTTCCCAGGCAGGAAATAAATTGGCGCAAGCCTGCAGGCCAAATAGAATTTTTGCCCTTTTTTTTTTTAAAGGAAAGGCCCACTGCGTATATTCAATCAATAATAAATGTGTTGTGGCCATGCAATGTGTCACAGAACTGCAGTGTTGCAGAGTTATTAACTACAGCAGAGCGGTGATTTCCCAGGCAGGAAATAAATTGGCGCAAGCCTGCTGTTAAGCTTAGCTGGCTGCGTATGATTTTTTTTACGTTCTCCACCCAGCACACACGTACCCAGAACGCTGAGGACTGTCAGAGGCAGGCCAAAAATAATTTTTTCCCTTTTTTTTAAAGGAAAGGCCCACTGACTATATTCAATCAATAGTAAATGTGTTGTGGCTCTGCAATGTGTCACAGAACTGCAGTGTTGCAGAGTTATTGACTACAGCAGAGCGGTGATTTCCCAGGCAGGAAATAAATTGGCGCAAGCCTGCAGGCCAAATAGAATTTTTGCCCTTTTTTTTTTTAAAGGAAAGGCCCACTGCGTATATTCAATCAATAATAAATGTGTTGTGGTCCTGCAAATGTGTCACAGAACTGCAGTGTTGCAGAGTTATTAACTACAGCAGAGCGGTGATTTCCCAGGCAGGAAATAAATTGGCGCAAGCCTGCTGTTAAGCTTAGCTGGCTGCGTATGATTTTTTTTTACGCTCTCCACCCAGCACACACGTACCCAGAACGCTGAGGACTGTCAGAGGCAGGCCAAAAAGAATTTTTTCCCTTTTTTTTTAAAGGAAAGGCCCACTGACTATATTCAATCAATAGTAAATGTGTTGTGGTCCTGCAATGTGTCACAGAACTGCAGTGTTGCAGAGTTATTAACTACAGCAGAGCGGTGATTTCCCAGGCAGGAAATAAATTGGCGCAAGCCTGCAGGCCAAATAGAATTTTTTCCCTTTTTTTTAAAGGAAAGGCCCACTGCGTATATTCAATCAATAATAAATGTGTTGTGGCCCTGCAAATGTGTCACAGAACTGCAGTGTTGCAGAGTTATTAACTACAGCAGAGCGGTGATTTCCCAGGCAGGAAATAAATTGGCGCAAGCCTGCTGTTAAACTTAGCTGGCTGCGTATGATTTTTTTTACGTTCTCCACCCAGCACACACGTACCCAGAACGCTGAGGACTGTCAGAGGCAGGCCAAATAGAATTTTTTCCCTTTTTTTTTAAAGGAAAGGCCCACTGACTATATTCAATCAATAATAAATGTGTTGTGGCCCTGCAAATGTGTCACAGAACTGCAGTGTTGCAGAGTTATTAACTACAGCAGAGCGGTGATTTCCCAGGCAGGAAATAAATTGGCGCAAGCCTGCAGGCCAAATAGAATTTTTGCCCTTTTTTTTAAAGGAAAGGCCCACTGACTATATTCAATCCATAATAAATGTGTTGTGGCCCTGCAAATGTGTCACAGAACTGCAGTGTTGCAGAGTTATTAACTACAGCAGAGCGGTGATTTCCCAGGCAGGAAATAAATTGGCGCAAGCCTGCAGGGCAATTAGAATTTTTTCCCTTTTTTTTAAAGGAAAGGCCCACTGCGTATATTCAATCAATAATAAATGTGTTGTGGCCCTGCAAATGTGTCACAGAACTGCAGTGTTGCAGAGTTATTAACTGTAGCAGAGCCGTGGTTTCCCAGGCAGGAAATAAATTGGCGCAAGCCTGCAGGCCAAATAGAATTTTTGCCCTTTTTTTTTTAAAGGAAAGGCCCACTGCGTATATTCAATCAATAATAAATGTGTTGTGGTCCTGCAAATGTGTCACAGAACTGCAGTGTTGCAGAGTTATTAACTACAGCAGAGCGATGATTTCCCAGGCAGGAAATAAATTGGCGCAAGCCTGCTGTTAAGCTTAGCTGGCTGCGTATGATTTTTTTTTACGTTCTCCACCCAGCACACACGTACCCAGAACGCTGAGGACTGTCAGAGGCAGGCCAAAAATAATTTTTTCCCTTTTTTTTTAAAGGAAAGGCCCACTGACTATATTCAATCAATAGTAAATGTGTTGTGGTCCTGCAATGTGTCACAGAACTGCAGTGTTGCAGAGTTATTAACTACAGCAGAGCGGTGATTTCCCAGGCAGGAAATAAATTGGCGCAAGCCTGCAGGCCAAATAGAATTTTTTCCCTTTTTTTTAAAGGAAAGGCCCACTGCGTATATTCAATCAATAATAAATGTGTTGTGGCCCTGCAATGTGTCACAGAACTGCAGTGTTGCAGAGTTATTAACTACAGCAGAGCGGTGATTTCCCAGGCAGGAAATAAATTGGCGCAAGCCTGCAGGCCAAATAGAATTTTTTCTAAAGGAAAGGCCCACTGCGTATATTCAATCAATAATAAATGTGTTGTGGCCCTGCAAATGTGTCACAGAACTGCAGTGTTGCAGAGTTATTAACTACAGCAGAGCGGTGATTTCCCAGGCAGGAAATAAATTGGCGCAAGCCTGCTGTTAAACTTAGCTGGCTGCGTATGATTTTTTTTACGTTCTCCACCCAGCACACACGTACCCAGAACGCTGAGGACTGTCAGAGGCAGGCCAAATAGAATTTTTCCCTTTTTTTTAAAGGAAAGGCCCACTGACTATATTCAATCAATAATAAATGTGTTGTGGCCCTGCAAATGTGTCACAGAACTGCAGTGTTGCAGAGTTATTAACTACAGCAGAGCGGTGATTTCCCAGGCTGGAAATAAATTGGCGCAAGCCTGCAGGCCAAATAGAATTTTTGCCCTTTTTTTTAAAGGAAAGGCCCACTGACTATATTCAATCAATAATAAATGTGTTGTGGCCCTGCAATGTGTCACAGAACTGCAGTGTTGCAGAGTTATTAACTGTAGCAGAGCCGTGGTTTCCCAGGCAGGAAATAAATTGGCGCAAGCCTGCAGGCCAAATAGAATTTTTTCCCTTTTATTTAAAGGAAAGGCCCACTGCGTATATTCAATCAATAATAAATGTGTTGTGGCCCTGCAAATGTGTCACAGAACTGCAGTGTTGCAGAGTTATTAACTACAGCAGAGCGGTGATTTCCCAGGCAGGAAATAAATTGGCGCAAGCCTGCAGGGCAATTAGAATTTTTTCCCTTTTTTTTAAAGGAAAGGCCCACTGCGTATATTCAATCAATAATAAATGTGTTGTGGCCCTGCAAATGTGTCACAGAACTGCAGTGTTGCAGAGTTATTAACTACAGCAGAGCGGTGATTTCCCAGGCAGGAAATAAATTGGCGCAAGCCTGCTGTTAAACTTAGCTGGCTGCGTATGATTTTTTTTACGTTCTCCACCCAGCACACACGTACCCAGAACGCTGAGGACTATCAGAGGCAGGCCAAATAGAATTTTTTCCCTTTTTTTTAAAGGAAAGGCCCACTGACTATATTCAATCAATAATAAATGTGTTGTGGCCCTGCAATGTGTCACAGAACTGCAGTGTTGCAGAGTTATTAACTACAGCAGAGCGATGATTTCCCAGGCAGGAAAT
Source organism: Eleutherodactylus coqui (assembly GCF_035609145.1). Classification (NCBI taxonomy): domain Eukaryota; kingdom Metazoa; phylum Chordata; class Amphibia; order Anura; family Eleutherodactylidae; genus Eleutherodactylus; species Eleutherodactylus coqui. The sequence goes on along the minus strand of NC_089847.1, from coordinate 54,792,985 downwards.
AAATTGGCGCAAGCCTGCAGGCCAAATAGAATTTTTGCCCTTTTTTTTTTAAAGGAAAGGCCCACTGCGTATATTCAATCAATAATAAATGTGTTGTGGTCCTGCAAATGTGTCACAGAACTGCAGTGTTGCAGAGTTATTAACTACAGCAGAGCGATGATTTCCCAGGCAGGAAATAAATTGGCGCAAGCCTGCTGTTAAGCTTAGCTGGCTGCGTATGATTTTTTTTTACGTTCTCCACCCAGCACACACGTACCCAGAACGCTGAGGACTGTCAGAGGCAGGCCAAAAATAATTTTTTCCCTTTTTTTTTAAAGGAAAGGCCCACTGACTATATTCAATCAATAGTAAATGTGTTGTGGTCCTGCAATGTGTCACAGAACTGCAGTGTTGCAGAGTTATTAACTACAGCAGAGCGGTGATTTCCCAGGCAGGAAATAAATTGGCGCAAGCCTGCAGGCCAAATAGAATTTTTGCCCTTTTTTTTTAAAGGAAAGGCCCACTGCGTATATTCAATCAATAATAAATGTGTTGTGGCCCTGCAATGTGTCACAGAACTGCAGTGTTGCAGAGTTATTAACTACAGCAGAGCGGTGATTTCCCAGGCAGGAAATAAATTGGCGCAAGCCTGCTGTTAAACTTAGCTGGCTGCGTATGATTTTTTTTACGTTCTCCACCCAGCACACACGTACCCAGAACGCTGAGGACTGTCAGAGGCAGGCCAAATAGAATTTTTTCCCTTTTTTTTAAAGGAAAGGCCCACTGACTATATTCAATCAATAATAAATGTGTTGTGGCCCTGCAAATGTGTCACAGAACTGCAGTGTTGCAGAGTTATTAACTACAGCAGAGCGGTGATTTCCCAGGCAGGAAATAAATTGGCGCAAGCCTGCAGGCCAAATAGAATTTTTGCCCTTTTTTTTTTAAAGGAAAGGCCCACTGCGTATATTCAATCAATAATAAATGTGTTGTGGTCCTGCAAATGTGTCACAGAACTGCAGTGTTGCAGAGTTATTAACTACAGCAGAGCGATGATTTCCCAGGCAGGAAATAAATTGGCGCAAGCCTGCTGTTAAGCTTAGCTGGCTGCGTATGATTTTTTTTTACGTTCTCCACCCAGCACACACGTACCCAGAACGCTGAGGACTGTCAGAGGCAGGCCAAAAAGAATTTTTTCCCTTTTTTTTTAAAGGAAAGGCCCACTGACTATATTCAATCAATAGTAAATGTGTTGTGGTCCTGCAATGTGTCACAGAACTGCAGTGTTGCAGAGTTATTAACTACAGCAGAGCGGTGATTTCCCAGGCAGGAAATAAATTGGCGCAAGCCTGCAGGCCAAATAGAATTTTTGCCCTTTTTTTTTAAAGGAAAGGCCCACTGCGTATATTCAATCAATAATAAATGTGTTGTGGCCCTGCAATGTGTCACAGAACTGCAGTGTTGCAGAGTTATTAACTACAGCAGAGCGGTGATTTCCCAGGCAGGAAATAAATTGGCGCAAGCCTGCAGGCCAAATAGAATTTTTTCTAAAGGAAAGGCCCACTGCGTATATTCAATCAATAATAAATGTGTTGTGGCCCTGCAAATGTGTCACAGAACTGCAGTGTTGCAGAGTTATTAACTACAGCAGAGCGGTGATTTCCCAGGCAGGAAATAAATTGGCGCAAGCCTGCTGTTAAACTTAGCTGGCTGCGTATGATTTTTTTTACGTTCTCCACCCAGCACACACGTACCCAGAACGCTGAGGACTGTCAGAGGCAGGCCAAATAGAATTTTTTCCCTTTTTTTTAAAGGAAAGGCCCACTGACTATATTCAATCAATAATAAATGTGTTGTGGCCCTGCAAATGTGTCACAGAACTGCAGTGTTGCAGAGTTATTAACTACAGCAGAGCGGTGATTTCCCAGGCAGGAAATAAATTGGCGCAAGCCTGCAGGCCAAATAGAATTTTTGCCCTTTTTTTTAAAGGAAAGGCCCACTGACTATATTCAATCAATAATAAATGTGTTGTGGCCCTGCAATGTGTCACAGAACTGCAGTGTTGCAGAGTTATTAACTGTAGCAGAGCCGTGGTTTCCCAGGCAGGAAATAAATTGGCGCAAGCCTGCAGGCCAAATAGAATTTTTTCCCTTTTATTTAAAGGAAAGGCCCACTGCGTATATTCAATCAATAATAAATGTGTTGTGGCCATGCAAATGTGTCACAGAACTGCAGTGTTGCAGAGTTATTAACTACAGCAGAGCGGTGATTTCCCAGGCAGGAAATAAATTGGCGCAAGCCTGCAGGGCAATTTGAATTTTTTCCCTTTTTTTTAAAAGAAAGGCCCACTGCGTATATTCAATCAATAATAAATGTGTTGTGGCCCTGCAATGTGTCACAGAACTGCAGTGTTGCAGAGTTATTAACTACAGCAGAGCAGTGATTTCCCAGGCAGGAAATAAATTGGCGCAAGCCTGCAGGCGAAATAGAATTTTTTCCCTTTTTTTTAAAGGAAAGGCCCACTGCGTATATTCAATCAATAATAAATGTGTTGTGGCCCTGCAAATGTGTCACAGAACTGCAGTGTTGCAGAGTTATTAACTACAGCAGAGCGGTGATTTCCCAGGCAGGAAATAAATTGGCGCAAGCCTGCTGTTAAACTTAGCTGGCTGCGTATGATTTTTTTTACGTTCTCCACCCAGCACACACGTACCCAGAACGCTGAGGACTATCAGAGGCAGGCCAAATAGAATTTTTTCCCTTTTTTTTAAAGGAAAGGCCCACTGCGTATATTCAATCAATAATAAATGTGTTGTGGCCCTGCAATGTGTCACAGAACTGCAGTGTTGCAGAGTTATTAACTACAGCAGAGCGGTGATTTCCCAGGCAGGAAATAAATTGGCGCAAGCCTGCAGGCCAAATAGAATTTTTTCCCTTTTTTTTAAAGGAAAGGCCCACTGCGTATATTCAATCAATAATAAATGTGTTGTGGCCCTGCAAATGTGTCACAGAACTGCAGTGTTGCAGAGTTATTAACTACAGCAGAGCGGTGATTTCCCAGGCAGGAAATAAATTGGCGCAAGCCTGCTGTTAAGCTTAGCTGGCTGCGTATGACTTTTTTTACGTTCTCCACCCAGCACACACGTACCCAGAACGCTGAGGACTGTCAGAGGCAGGCCAAATAGAATTTTTTCCCTTTTTTTTAAAGGAAAGGCCCACTGACTATATTCAATCAATATTAAATGTGTTGTGGCCCTGCAATGTGTCACAGAACTGCAGTGTTGCAGAGTTATTAACTACAGCAGAGCGGTGATTTCCCAGGCAGGAAATAAATTGGCGCAAGCCTGCAGGCCAAATAGAATTTTTTCCCTTTTTTTTAAAGGAAAGGCCCACTGCGTATATTCAATCAATAATAAATGTGTTGTGGCCCTGCAAATGTGTCACAGAACTGCAGTGTTGCAGAGTTATTAACTACAGCAGAGCGGTGATTTCCCAGGCAGGAAATAAATTGGCGCAAGCCTGCAGAGCAAATAGAATTTTTTCTCTTTTTTTTAAAGGAAAGGCCCACTGCGTATATTCAATCAATAATAAATGTGTTGTGGCCATGCAATGTGTCACAGAACTGCAGTGTTGCAGAGTTATTAACTACAGCAGAGCGGTGATTTCCCAGGCAGGAAATAAATTGGCGCAAGCCTGCAGGCCAAATAGAATTTTTTCCCTTTTTTTTAAAGGAAAGGCCCACTGCATATATTCAATCAATAATAAATGTGTTGTGGCCCTGCAAATGTGTCACAGAACTGCAGTGTTGCAGAGTTATTAACTACAGCAGAGCGGTGATTTCCCAGGCAGGAAATAAATTGGCGCAAGCCTGCAGGCCAAATAGAATTTTTTCCAAAGGAAAGGCCCACTGCGTATATTCAATCAATAATAAATGTGTTGTGGCCCTGCAAATGTGTCACAGAACTGCAGTGTTGCAGAGTTATTAACTACAGCAGAGCGGTGATTTCCCAGGCAGGAAATAAATTGGCGCAAGCCTGCTGTTAAACTTAGCTGGCTGCGTATGATTTTTTTTACGTTCTCCACCCAGCACACACGTACCCAGAACACTGAGGACTGTCAGAGGCAGGCCAAATAGAATTTTTTCCCTTTTTTTTTAAAGGAAAGGCCCACTGACTATATTCAATCAATAATAAATGTGTTGTGGCCCTGCAAATGTGTCACAGAACTGCAGTGTTGCAGAGTTATTAACTACAGCAGAGCGGTGATTTCCCAGGCAGGAAATAAATTGGCGCAAGCCTGCAGGCCAAATAGAATTTTTGCCCTTTTTTTTAAAGGAAAGGCCCACTGACTATATTCAATCAATAATAAATGTGTTGTGGCCCTGCAATGTGTCACAGAACTGCAGTGTTGCAGAGTTATTAACTGTAGCAGAGCCGTGGTTTCCCAGGCAGGAAATAAATTGGCGCAAGCCTGCAGGCCAAATAGAATTTTTTCCCTTTTATTTAAGGGAAAGGCCCACTGCGTATATTCAATCAATAATAAATGTGTTGTGGCCCTGCAAATGTGTCACAGAACTGCAGTGTTGCAGAGTTATTACCTACAGCAGAGCGGTGATTTCCCAGGCAGGAAATAAATTGGCGCAAGCCTGCAGGGCAATTAGAATTTTTTCCCTTTTTTTTAAAGGAAAGGCCCACTGCGTATATTCAATCAATAATAAATGTGTTGTGGCCCTGCAATGTGTCACAGAACTGCAGTGTTGCAGAGTTATTAACTACAGCAGAGCAGTGATTTCCCAGGCAGGAAATAAATTGGCGCAAGCCTGCAGGCCAAATAGAATTTTTTCCCTTTTTTTTAAAGGAAAGGCCCACTGCGTATATTCAATCTATAATAAATGTGTTGTGGCCCTGCAAATGTGTCACAGAACTGCAGTGTTGCAGAGTTATTAACTACAGCAGAGCGGTGATTTCCCAGGCAGGAAATAAATTGGCGCAAGCCTGCTGTGAAACTTAGCTGGCTGCGTATGATTTTTTTTACGTTCTCCACCCAGCACACACGTACCCAGAACGCTGAGGACTATCAGAGGCAGGCCAAATAGAATTTTTTCCCTTTTTTTTAAAGGAAAGGCCCACTGCGTATATTCAATCAATAATAAATGTGTTGTGGCCCTGCAATGTGTCACAGAACTGCAGTGTTGCAGAGTTATTAACTACAGCAGAGCGGTGATTTCCCAGGCAGGAAATAAATTGGCGCAAGCCTGCAGGCCAAATAGAATTTTTTCTCTTTTTTTTAAAGGAAAGGCCCACTGCGTATATTCAATCAATAATAAATGTGTTGTGGCCATGCAATGTGTCACAGAACTGCAGTGTTGCAGAGTTATTAACTACAGCAGAGCGGTGATTTCCCAGGCAGGAAATAAATTGGCGCAAGCCTGCAGGCCAAATAGAATTTTTTCCCTTTTTTTTAAAGGAAAGGCCCACTGCGTATATTCAATCAATAATAAATGTGTTGTGGCCCTGCAAATGTGTCACAGAACTGCAGTGTTGCAGAGTTATTAACTACAGCAGAGCGGTGATTTCCCAGGCAGGAAATAAATTGGCGCAAGCCTGCTGTTAAACTTAGCTGGCTGCGTATGATTTTTTTTACGTTCTCCACCCAGCACACACGTACCCAGAACGCTGAGGACTGTCAGAGGCAGGCCAAATAGAATTTTTTCCCTTTTTTTTAAAGGAAAGGCCCACTGACTATATTCAATCAATAATAAATGTGTTGTGGCCCTGCAAATGTGTCACAGAACTGCAGTGTTGCAGAGTTATTAACTACAGCAGAGCGGTGATTTCCCAGGCAGGAAATAAATTGGCGCAAGCCTGCAGGCCAAATAGAATTTTTGCCCTTTTTGTTTAAAGGAAAGGCCCACTGCGTATATTCAATCAATAATAAATGTGTTGTGGCCCTGCAAATGTGTCACAGAACTGCAGTGTTGCAGAGTTATTAACTACAGCAGAGCGGTGATTTCCCAGGCAGGAAATAAATTGGCGCAAGCCTGCTGTTAAACTTAGCTGGCTGCGTAGGATTTTTTTTACGTTCTCCACCCAGCACACACGTACCCAGAACGCTGAGGACAGTCAGAGGCAGGCCAAATAGAATTTTTTCCCTTTTTTTTAAAGGAAAGGCCCACTGACTATATTCAATCAATAATAAATGTGTTGTGGCCCTGCAATGTGTCACAGAACTGCAGTGTTGCAGAGTTATTAACTATAGCAGAGCGGTGGTTTCCCAGGCAGGAAATAAATTGGCGCAAGCCTGCAGGCCAAATAGAATTTTTTCCCTTTTATTTAAAGGAAAGGCCCACTGCGTATATTCAATCAATAATAAATGTGTTGTGGCCCTGCAAATGTGTCACAGAACTGCAGTGTTGCAGAGTTATTAACTACAGCAGAGCGGTGATTTCCCAGGCAGGAAATAAATTGGCGCAAGCCTGCAGGGCAAATAGAATTTTTTCCCTTTTTTTTAAAGGAAAGGCCCACTGCGTATATTCAATCAATAATAAATGTGTTGTGGCCCTGCAATGTGTCACAGAACTGCAGTGTTGCAGAGTTATTAACTACAGCAGAGCGGTGATTTCCCAGGCAGGAAATAAATTGGCGCAAGCCTGCAGGCCAAATAGAATTTTTTCCCTTTTTTTAAAGGAAAGGCCCACTGCGTATATTCAATCAATAATAAATGTGTTGTGGCCCTGTAAATGTGTCACAGAACTGCAGTGTTGCAGAGTTATTAACTACAGCAGAGCGGTGATTTCCCAGGCAGGAAATAAATTGGCGCAAGCCTGCAGGCCAAGTAGAATTTTTTCCCTTTTTTTTAAAGGAAAGGCCCACTGCGTATATTCAATCAATAATAAATGTGTTGTGGTCCTGCAAATGTGTCACAGAACTGCAGTGTTGCAGAGTTATTAACTACAGCAGAGCGGTGATTTCCCAGGCAGGAAATAAATTGGCGCAAGCCTGCAGGCCAAATAGAATTTTTTCCCTTTTTTTAAAGGAAAGGCCCACTGCGTATATTCAATCAATAATAAATGTGTTGTGGCCCTGTAAATGTGTCACAGAACTGCAGTGTTGCAGAGTTATTAACTACAGCAGAGCGGTGATTTCCCAGGCAGGAAATAAATTGGCGCAAGCCTGCAGGCCAAGTAGAATTTTTTCCCTTTTTTTTAAAGGAAAGGCCCACTGCGTATATTCAATCAATAATAAATGTGTTGTGGCCCTGCAAATGTGTCACAGAACTGCAGTGTTGCAGAGTTATTAACTACAGCAGAGCGGTGATTTCCCAGGCAGGAAATAAATTGGCGCAAGCCTGCTGTTAAACTTAGCTGGCTGCGTATGATTTTTTTTACGTTCTCCACCCAGCACACACATACCCAGAACGCTGAGGACTATCAGAGGCAGGCCAAATAGAATTTTTTCCCTTTTTTTTAAAGGAAAGGCCCACTGACTATATTCAATCAATAATAAATGTGTTGTGGCCCTGCAATGTGTCACAGAACTGCAGTGTTGCAGAGTTATTAACTACAGCAGAGCGATGATTTCCCAGGCAGGAAATAAATTGGCGCAAGCCTGCAGGCCAAATACAATTTTTGCCCTTTTTTTTTTAAAGGAAAGGCCCACTGCGTATATTCAATCAATAATAAATGTGTTGTGGTCCTGCAAATGTGTCACAGAACTGCAGTGTTGCAGAGTTATTAACTACAGCAGAGCGGTGATTTCCCAGGCAGGAAATAAATTGGCGCAAGCCTGCTGTTAAGCTTAGCTGGCTGCGTATGATTTTTTTTTACGTTCTCCACCCAGCACACACGTACCCAGAACGCTGAGGACTGTCAGAGGCAGGCCAAAAAGAATTTTTTCCCTTTTTTTTTTAAAGGAAAGGCCCACTGACTATATTCAATCAATAGTAAATGTGTTGTGGTCCTGCAATGTGTCACAGAACTGCAGTGTTGCAGAGTTATTAACTACAGCAGAGCGGTGATTTCCCAGGCAGGAAATAAATTGGCGCAAGCCTGCAGGCCAAATAGAATTTTTGCCCTTTTTTTTAAAGGAAAGGCCCACTGCGTATATTCAATCAATAATAAATGTGTTGTGGCCCTGCAATGTGTCACAGAACTGCAGTGTTGCAGAGTTATTAACTACAGCAGAGCGGTGATTTCCCAGGCAGGAAATAAATTGGCGCAAGCCTGCAGGCCAAATGGAATTTTTTCCCTTTTTTTTAAAGGAAAGGCCCACTGCGTATATTCAATCAATAATAAATGTGTTGTGGCCCTGCAAATGTGTCACAGAACTGCAGTGTTGCAGAGTTATTAACTACAGCAGAGCGGTGATTTCCCAGGCAGGAAATAAATTGGCGCAAGCCTGTTGTTAAACTTAGCTGGCTGCGTATGATTTTTTTTACGTTCTCCACCCAGCACACACGTACCCAGAACGCTGAGGACTGTCAGAGGCAGGCCAAATAGAATTTTTTCCCTTTTTTTTTAAAGGAAAGGCCCACTGACTATATTCAATCAATAATAAATGTGTTGTGGCCCTGCAAATGTGTCACAGAACTGCAGTGTTGCAGAGTTATTAACTACAGCAGAGCGGTGATTTCCCAGGCAGGAAATAAATTGGCGCAAGCCTGCAGGCCAAATAGAATTTTTGGCCTTTTTTTTAAAGGAAAGGCCCACTGACTATATTCAATCAATAATAAATGTGTTGTGGCCCTGCAATGTGTCACAGAACTGCAGTGTTGCAGAGTTATTAACTGTAGCAGAGCCGTGGTTTCCCAGGCAGGAAATAAATTGGCGCAAGCCTGCAGGCCAAATAGAATTTTTTCCCTTTTATTTAAAGGAAAGGCCCACTGCGTATATTCAATCAATAATAAATGTGTTGTGGCCCTGCAAATGTGTCACAGAACTGCAGTGTTGCAGAGTTATTAACTACAGCAGAGCGGTGATTTCCCAGGCAGGAAATAAATTGGCGCAAGCCTGCAGGGCAATTAGAATTTTTTCCCTTTTTTTTAAAGGAAAGGCCCACTGCGTATATTCAATCAATAATAAATGTGTTGTGGCCCTGCAATGTGTCACAGAACTGCAGTGTTGCAGAGTTATTAACTACAGCAGAGCGGTGATTTCCCAGGCAGGAAATAAATTGGCGCAAGCCTGCAGGCCAAATAGAATTTTTTCCCTTTTTTTTAAAGGAAAGGCCCACTGCGTATATTCAATCAATAATAAATGTGTTGTGGCCCTGCAAATGTGTCACAGAACTGCAGTGTTGCAGAGTTATTAACTACAGCAGAGCGGTGATTTCCCAGGCAGGAAATAAATTGGTGCAAGCCTGCTGTTAAACTTAGCTGGCTGCGTATGATTTTTTTTACGTTCTCCACCCAGCACACACGTACCCAGAACGCTGAGGACTGTCAGAGGCAGGCCAAATAGAATTTTTTCCCTTTTTTTTAAAGGAAAGGCCCACTGACTATATTCAATCAATAATAAATGTGTTGTGGCCCTGCAAATGTGTCACAGAACTGCAGTGTTGCAGAGTTATTAACTACAGCAGAGCGGTGATTTCCCAGGCAGGAAATAAATTGGCGCAAGCCTGCAGGCCAAATAGAATTTTTGCCCTTTTTGTTTAAAGGAAAGGCCCACTGCGTATATTCAATCAATAATAAATGTGTTGTGGCCCTGCAAATGTGTCACAGAACTGCAGTGTTGCAGAGTTATTAACTACAGCAGAGCGGTGATTTCCCAGGCAGGAAATAAATTGGCGCAAGCCTGCTGTTAAACTTAGCTGGCTGCGTATGATTTTTTTTACGTTCTCCACCCAGCACACACGTACCCAGAACGCTGAGTACTGTCAGAGGCAGGCCAAATAGAATTTTTTCCCTTTTTTTTAAAGGAAAGGCCCACTGACTATATTCAATCAATAATAAATGTGTTGTGGCCCTGCAATGTGTCACAGAACTGCAGTGTTGCAGAGTTATTAACTATAGCAGAGCGGTGGTTTCCCAGGCAGGAAATAAATTGGCGCAAGCCTGCAGGCCAAATAGAATTTTTTCCCTTTTATTTAAAGGAAAGGCCCACTGCGTATATTCAATCAATAATAAATGTGTTGTGGCCCTGCAATGTGTCACAGAACTGCAGTGTTGCAGAGTTATTAACTACAGCAGAGCGGTGATTTCCCAGGCAGGAAATAAATTGGCGCAAGCCTTCAGGCCAAATAGAATTTTTTCCCTTTTTTTAAAGGAAAGGCCCACTGCGTATATTCAATCAATAATAAATGTGTTGTGGCCCTGTAAATGTGTCACAGAACTGCAGTGTTGCAGAGTTATTAACTACAGCAGAGCGGTGATTTCCCAGGCAGGAAATAAATTGGCGCAAGCCTGCAGGCCAAATAGAATTTTTTCCCTTTTTTTTTAAAGGAAAGGCCCACTGCGTATATTCAATCAATAATAAATGTGTTGTGGCCCTGCAAATGTGTCACAGAACTGCAGTGTTGCAGAGTTATTAACTACAGCAGAGCGGTGATTTCCCAGGCAGGAAATAAATTGGCGCAAGCCTGCTGTTAAACTTAGCTGGCTGCGTATGATTTTTTTTACGTTCTCCACCCAGCACACACGTACCCAGAACGCTGAGGACTATCAGAGGCAGGCCAAATAGAATTTTTTCCCTTTTTTTTAAAGGAAAGGCCCACTGAATATATTCAATCAATAATAAATGTGTTGTGGCCCTGCAATGTGTCACAGAACTGCAGTGTTGCAGAGTTATTAACTACAGCAGAGCGATGATTTCCCAGGCAGGAAATAAATTGGCGCAAGCCTGCAGGCCAAATAGAATTTTTGCCCTTTTTTTTTTAAAGGAAAGGCCCACTGCGTATATTCAATCAATAATAAATGTGTTGTGGTCCTGCAAATGTGTCACAGAACTGCAGTGTTGCAGAGTTATTAACTACAGCAGAGCGGTGATTTCCCAGGCAGGAAATAAATTGGCGCAAGCCTGCTGTTAAGCTTAGCTGGCTGCGTATGATTTTTTTTTACGTTCTCCACCCAGCACACACGTACCCAGAACGCTGAGGACTGTCAGAGGCAGGCCAAAAAGAATTTTTTCCCTTTTTTTTTAAAGGAAAGGCCCACTGACTATATTCAATCAATAGTAAATGTGTTGTGGTCCTGCAATGTGTCACAGAACTGCAGTGTTGCAGAGTTATTAACTACAGCAGAGCGGTGATTTCCCAGGCAGGAAATAAATTGGCGCAAGCCTGCAGGCCAAATAGAATTTTTTCCCTTTTTTTTAAAGGAAAGGCCCACTGCGTATATTCAATCAATAATAAATGTGTTGTGGCCCTGCAAATGTGTCACAGAACTGCAGTGTTGCAGAGTTATTAACTACAGCAGAGCGGTGATTTCCCAGGCAGGAAATAAATTGGCGCAAGCCTGCTGTTAAACTTAGCTGGCTGCGTATGATTTTTTTTACGTTCTCCACCCAGCACACACGTACCCAGAACGCTGAGGACTGTCAGAGGCAGGCCAAATAGAATTTTTTCCCTTTTTTTTAAAGGAAAGGCCCACTGACTATATTCAATCAATAATAAATGTGTTGTGGCCCTGCAATGTGTCACAGAACTGCAGTGTTGCAGAGTTATTAACTATAGCAGAGCGGTGGTTTCCCAGGCAGGAAATAAATTGGCGCAAGCCTGCAGGCCAAATAGAATTTTTTCCCTTTTATTTAAAGGAAAGGCCCACTGCGTATATTCAATCAATAATAAATGTGTTGTGGCCCTGCAAATGTGTCACAGAACTGCAGTGTTGCAGAGTTATTAACTACAGCAGAGCGGTGATTTCCCAGGCAGGAAATAAATTGGCGCAAGCCTGCAGGGCAAATAGAATTTTTTCCCTTTTTTTTAAAGGAAAGGCCCACTGCGTATATTCAATCAATAATAAATTTGTTGTGGCCCTGCAATGTGTCACAGAACTGCAGTGTTGCAGAGTTATTAACTACAGCAGAGCGGTGATTTCCCAGGCAGGAAATAAATTGGCGCAAGCCTGCAGGCCAAGTAGAATTTTTTCCCTTTTTTTAAAGGAAAGGCCCACTGCGTATATTCAATCAATAATAAATGTGTTGTGGCCCTGTAAATGTGTCACAGAACTGCAGTGTTGCAGAGTTATTAACTACAGCAGAGCGGTGATTTCCCAGGCAGGAAATAAATTGGCACAAGCCTGCAGGCCAAGTAGAATTTTTTCCCTTTTTTTTAAAGGAAAGGCCCACTGCGTATATTCAATCAATAATAAATGTGTTGTGGCCCTGCAAATGTGTCACAGAACTGCAGTGTTGCAGAGTTATTAACTACAGCAGAGCGGTGATTTCCCAGGCAGGAAATAAATTGGCGCAAGCCTGCTGTTAAACTTAGCTGGCTGCGTATGATTTTTTTTACATTCTCCACCCAGCACACACGTACCCAGAACGCTGAGGACTATCAGAGGCAGGCCAAATAGAATTTTTTCCCTTTTTTTTAAAGGAAAGGCCCACTGACTATATTCAATCAATAATAAATGTGTTGTGGCCCTGCAATTTGTCACAGAACTGCAGTGTTGCAGAGTTATTAACTACAGCAGAGCGATGATTTCCCAGGCAGGAAATAAATTGGCGCAAGCCTGCAGGCCAAATACAATTTTTGCCCTTTTTTTTTTAAAGGAAAGGCCCACTGCGTATATTCAATCAATAATAAATGTGTTGTGGTCCTGCAAATGTGTCACAGAACTGCAGTGTTGCAGAGTTATTAACTACAGCAGAGCGGTGATTTCCCAGGCAGGAAATAAATTGGCGCAAGCCTGCTGTTAAGCTTAGCTGGCTGCGTATGATTTTTTTTTACGTTCTCCACCCAGCACACACGTACCCAGAACGCTGAGGACTGTCAGAGGCAGGCCAAAAAGAATTTTTTCCCTTTTTTTTTTAAAGGAAAGGCCCACTGACTATATTCAATCAATAGTAAATGTGTTGTGGTCCTGCAATGTGTCACAGAACTGCAGTGTTGCAGAGTTATTAACTACAGCAGAGCGGTGATTTCCCAGGCAGGAAATAAATTGGCGCAAGCCTGCAGGCCAAATAGAATTTTTTCCCTTTTTTTTAAAGGAAATGCCCACTGCGTATATTCAATCAATAATAAATGTGTTGTGGCCCTGCAATGTGTCACAGAACTGCAGTGTTGCAGAGTTATTAACTACAGCAGAGCGGTGATTTCCCAGGCAGGAAATAAATTGGCGCAAGCCTGCAGGCCAAATAGAATTTTTTCCCTTTTTTTTAAAGGAAAGGCCCACTGCGTATATTCAATCAATAATAAATGTGTTGTGGCCCTGCAAATGTGTCACAGAACTGCAGTGTTGCAGAGTTATTAACTACAGCAGAGCGGTGATTTCCCAGGCAGGAAATAAATTGGCGCAAGCCTGTTGTTAAACTTAGCTGGCTGCGTATGATTTTTTTTACGTTCTCCACCCAGCACACACGTACCCAGAACGCTGAGGACTGTCAGAGGCAGGCCAAATAGAATTTTTTCCCTTTTTTTTTAAAGGAAAGGCCCACTGACTATATTCAATCAATAATAAATGTGTTGTGGCCCTGCAAATGTGTCACAGAACTGCAGTGTTGCAGAGTTATTAACTACAGCAGAGCGGTGATTTCCCAGGCAGGAAATAAATTGGCGCAAGCCTGCAGGCCAAATAGAATTTTTGCCCTTTTTTTTAAAGGAAAGGCCCACTGACTATATTCAATCAATAATAAATGTGTTGTGGCCCTGCAATGTGTCACAGAACTGCAGTGTTGCAGAGTTATTAACTGTAGCAGAGCCGTGGTTTCCCAGGCAGGAAATAAATTGGCGCAAGCCTGCAGGCCAAATAGAATTTTTTCCCTTTTATTTAAAGGAAAGGCCCACTGCGTATATTCAATCAATAATAAATGTGTTGTGGCCCTGCAAATGTGTCACAGAACTGCAGTGTTGCAGAGTTATTAACTACAGCAGAGCGGTGATTTCCCAGGCAGGAAATAAATTGGCGCAAGCCTGCAGGGCAATTAGAATTTTTTCCCTTTTTTTTAAAGGAAAGGCCCACTGCGTATATTCAATCAATAATAAATGTGTTGTGGCCCTGCAATGTGTCACAGAACTGCAGTGTTGCAGAGTTATTAACTACAGCAGAGCGGTGATTTCCCAGGCAGGAAATAAATTGGCGCAAGCCTGCAGGCCAAATAGAATTTTTTCCCTTTTTTTTTAAAGGAAAGGCCCACTGCGTATATTCAATCAATAATAAATGTGTTGTGGCCCTGCAAATGTGTCACAGAACTGCAGTGTTGCAGAGTTATTAACTACAGCAGAGCGGTGATTTCCCAGGCAGGAAATAAATTGGTGCAAGCCTGCTGTTAAACTTAGCTGGCTGCGTATGATTTTTTTTTACGTTCTCCACCCAGCACACACGTACCCAGAACGCTGAGGACTGTCAGAGGCAGGCCAAATAGAATTTTTTCCCTTTTTTTTAAAGGAAAGGCCCACTGACTATATTCAATCAATAATAAATGTGTTGTGGCCCTGCAAATGTGTCACAGAACTGCAGTGTTGCAGAGTTATTAACTACAGCAGAGCGGTGATTTCCCAGGCAGGAAATAAATTGGCGCAAGCCTGCAGGCCAAATAGAATTTTTGCCCTTTTTTTTAAAGGAAAGGCCCACTGCGTATATTCAATCAATAATAAATGTGTTGTGGCCCTGCAAATGTGTCACAGAACTGCAGTGTTGCAGAGTTATTAACTACAGCAGAGCGGTGATTTCCCAGGCAGGAAATAAATTGGCGCAAGCCTGCTGTTAAACTTAGCTGGCTGCGTATGATTTTTTTTACGTTCTCCACCCAGCACACACGTACCCAGAACGCTGAGTACTGTCAGAGGCAGGCCAAATAGAATTTTTTCCCTTTTTTTTAAAGGAAAGGCCCACTGACTATATTCAATCAATAATAAATGTGTTGTGGCCCTGCAATGTGTCACAGAACTGCAGTGTTGCAGAGTTATTAACTATAGCAGAGCGGTGGTTTCCCAGGCAGGAAATAAATTGGCGCAAGCCTGCAGGCCAAATAGAATTTTTTCCCTTTTATTTAAAGGAAAGGCCCACTGCGTATATTCAATCAATAATAAATGTGTTGTGGCCCTGCAAATGTGTCACAGAACTGCAGTGTTGCAGAGTTATTAACTACAGCAGAGCGGTGATTTCCCAGGCAGGAAATAAATTGGCGCAAGCCTGCAGGGCAAATAGAATTTTTTCCCTTTTTTTTAAAGGAAAGGCCCACTGACTATATTCAATCAATAATAAATGTGTTGTGGCCCTGCAAATGTGTCACAGAACTGCAGTGTTGCAGAGTTATTAACTACAGCAGAGCGGTGATTTCCCAGGCAGGAAATAAATTGGCGCAAGCCTGCAGGCCAAATAGAATTTTTGCCCTTTTTTTTAAAGGAAAGGCCCACTGCGTATATTCAATCAATAATAAATGTGTTGTGGCCCTGCAAATGTGTCACAGAACTGCAGTGTTGCAGAGTTATTAACTACAGCAGAGCGGTGATTTCCCAGGCAGGAAATAAATTGGCGCAAGCCTGCTGTTAAACTTAGCTGGCTGCGTATGATTTTTTTTACGTTCTCCACCCAGCACACACGTACCCAGAACGCTGAGTACTGTCAGAGGCAGGCCAAATAGAATTTTTTCCCTTTTTTTTAAAGGAAAGGCCCACTGACTATATTCAATCAATAATAAATGTGTTGTGGCCCTGCAATGTGTCACAGAACTGCAGTGTTGCAGAGTTATTAACTATAGCAGAGCGGTGGTTTCCCAGGCAGGAAATAAATTGGCGCAAGCCTGCAGGCCAAATAGAATTTTTTCCCTTTTATTTAAAGGAAAGGCCCACTGCGTATATTCAATCAATAATAAATGTGTTGTGGCCCTGCAAATGTGTCACAGAACTGCAGTGTTGCAGAGTTATTAACTACAGCAGAGCGGTGATTTCCCAGGCAGGAAATAAATTGGCGCAAGCCTGCAGGGCAAATAGAATTTTTTCCCTTTTTTTTAAAGGAAAGGCCCACTGCGTATATTTAATCAATAATAAATGTGTTGTGGCCCTGCAATGTGTCACAGAACTGCAGTGTTGCAGAGTTATTAACTACAGCAGAGCGGTGATTTCCCAGGCAGGAAATAAATTGGCGCAAGCCTGCAGGCCAAATAGAATTTTTTCCCTTTTTTTAAAGGAAAGGCCCACTGCGTATATTCAATCAATAATAAATGTGTTGTGGCCCTGTAAATGTGTCACAGAACTGCAGTGTTGCAGAGTTATTAACTACAGCAGAGCGGTGATTTCCCAGGCAGGAAATAAATTGGCGCAAGCCTGCAGGCCAAATAGAATTTTTTCCCTTTTTTTTTAAAGGAAAGGCCCACTGCGTATATTCAATCAATAATAAATGTGTTGTGGCCCTGCAAATGTGTCACAGAACTGCAGTGTTGCAGAGTTATTAACTACAGCAGAGCGGTGATTTCCCAGGCAGGAAATAAATTGGCGCAAGCCTGCTGTTAAACTTAGCTGGCTGCGTATGATTTTTTTTACGTTCTCCACCCAGCACACACGTACCCAGAACGCTGAGGACTATCAGAGGCAGGCCAAATAGAATTTTTTCCCTTTTTTTTAAAGGAAAGGCCCACTGACTATATTCAATCAATAATAAATGTGTTGTGGCCCTGCAATGTGTCACAGAACTGCAGTGTTGCAGAGTTATTAACTACAGCAGAGCGATGATTTCCCAGGCAGGAAATAAATTGGCGCAAGCCTGCAGGCCAAATAGAATTTTTGCCCTTTTTTTTTTAAAGGAAAGGCCCACTGCGTATATTCAATCAATAATAAATGTGTTGTGGTCCTGCAAATGTGTCACAGAACTGCAGTGTTGCAGAGTTATTAACTACAGCAGAGCGGTGATTTCCCAGGCAGGAAATAAATTGGCGCAAGCCTGCTGTTAAGCTTAGCTGGCTGCGTATGATTTTTTTTTACGTTCTCCACCCAGCACAGACGTACCCAGAACGCTGAGGACTGTCAGAGGCAGGCCAAAAAGAATTTTTTCCCTTTTTTTTTAAAGGAAAGGCCCACTGACTATATTCAATCAATAGTAAATGTGTTGTGGTCCTGCAATGTGTCACAGAACTGCAGTGTTGCAGAGTTATTAACTACAGCAGAGCGGTGATTTCCCAGGCAGGAAATAAATTGGCGCAAGCCTGCAGGCCAAATAGAATTTTTTCCCTTTTTTTTAAAGGAAAGGCCCACTGCGTATATTCAATCAATAATAAATGTGTTGTGGCCCTGCAATGTGTCACAGAACTGCAGTGTTGCAGAGTTATTAACTACAGCAGAGCGGTGATTTCCCAGGCAGGAAATAAATTGGCGCAAGCCTGCAGGGCAATTAGAATTTTTTCCCTTTTTTTTAAAGGAAAGGCCCACTGCGTATATTCAATCAATAATAAATGTCTTGTGGCCCTGCAATGTGTCACAGAACTGCAGTGTTGCAGAGTTATTAACTACAGCAGAGCGGTGATTTCCCAGGCAGGAAATAAATTGGCACAAGCCTGCAGGCCAAATAGAATTTTTTCCCTTTTTTTTAAAGGAAAGGCCCACTGCGTATATTCAATCAATAATAAATGTGTTGTGGCCCTGCAAATGTGTCACAGAACTGCAGTGTTGCAGAGTTATTAACTACAGCAGAGCGGTGATTTCCCAGGCAGGAAATAAATTGGCGCAAGCCTGCAGTTAAGCTTAGCTGGCTGCGTATGACTTTTTTTACGTTCTCCACCCAGCACACACGTACCCAGAACGCTGAGGACTGTCAGAGGTAGGCCAAATAGAATTTTTTCCCTTTTTTTTAAAGGAAAGGCCCACTGACTATATTCAATCAATATTAAATGTGTTGTGGCCCTGCAATGTGTCACAGAACTGCAGTGTTGCAGAGTTATTAACTACAGCAGAGCGGTGATTTCCCAGGCAGGAAATAAATTGGCGCAAGCCTGCAGGCCAAATAGAATTTTTTCCCTTTTTTTTAAAGGAAAGGCCCACTGCGTATATTCAATCAATAATAAATGTGTTGTGGCCCTGCAAATGTGTCACAGAACTGCAGTGTTGCAGAGTTATTAACTACAGCAGAGCGGTGATTTCCCAGGCAAGAAATAAATTGGCGCAAGCCTGCTGTTAAACTTAGCTGGCTGCGTATGATTTTTTTTACGTTCTCCACCCAGCACACACGTACCCAGAACGCTGAGGACTGTCAGAGGCAGGCCAAATAGAATTTTTTCCCTTTTTTTTAAAGGAAAGGCCCACTGACTATATTCAATCAATAATAAATGTGTTGTGGCCCTGCAATGTGTCACAGAACTGCAGTGTTGCAGAGTTATTAACTATAGCAGAGCGGTGGTTTCCCAGGCAGGAAATAAATTGGCGCAAGCCTGCAGGCCAAATAGAATTTTTTCCCTTTTATTTAAAGGAAAGGCCCACTGCGTATATTCAATCAATAATAAATGTGTTGTGGCCCTGCAAATGTGTCACAGAACTGCAGTGTTGCAGAGTTATTAACTACAGCAGAGCGGTGATTTCCCAGGCAGGAAATAAATTGGCGCAAGCCTGCAGGGCAAATAGAATTTTTTCCCTTTTTTTTAAAGGAAAGGCCCACTGCGTATATTCAATCAATAATAAATGTGTTGTGGCCCTGCAATGTGTCACAGAACTGCAGTGTTGCAGAGTTATTAACTACAGCAGAGCGGTGATTTCCCAGGCAGGAAATAAATTGGCGCAAGCCTGCAGGCCAAATAGAATTTTTTCCCTTTTTTTAAAGGAAAGGCCCACTGCGTATATTCAATCAATAATAAATGTGTTGTGGCCCTGCAATGTGTCACAGAACTGCAGTGTTGCAGAGTTATTAACTACAGCAGAGCGGTGATTTCCCAGGCAGGAAATAAATTGGCGCAAGCCTGCAGGCCAAATAGAATTTTTTCCCTTTTTTTTAAAGGAAAGGCCCACTGCGTATATTCAATCAATAATAAATGTGTTGTGGCCCTGCAAATGTGTCACAGAACTGCAGTGTTGCAGAGTTATTAACTACAGCAGAGCGGTGATTTCCCAGGCAGGAAATAAATTGGCGCAAGCCTGCTGTTAAACTTAGCTGGCTGCGTATGATTTTTTTTACGTTCTCCACCCAGCACACACATACACAGAACGCTGAGGACTATCAGAGGCAGGCCAAATAGAATTTTTTCCCTTTTTTTTTAAAGGAAAGGCCCACTGACTATATTCAATCAATAATAAATGTGTTGTGGCCCTGCAAATGTGTCACAGAACTGCAGTGTTGCAGAGTTATTAACTACAGCAGAGCGGTGATTTCCCAGGCAGGAAATAAATTGGCGCAAGCCTGCAGGCCAAATAGAATTTTTGCCCTTTTTTTTAAAGGAAAGGCCCACTGACTATATTCAATCAATAATAAATGTGTTGTGGCCCTGCAATGTGTCACAGAACTGCAGTGTTGCAGAGTTATTAACTGTAGCAGAGCCGTGGTTTCCCAGGCAGGAAATAAATTGGCGCAAGCCTGCAGGGCAAATAGAATTTTTTCCCTTTTATTTAAAGGAAAGGCCCACTGCGTATATTCAATCAATAATAAATGTGTTGTGGCCCTGCAAATGTGTCACAGAACTGCAGTGTTGCAGAGTTATTAACTACAGCAGAGCGGTGATTTCCCAGGCAGGAAATAAATTGGCGCAAGCCTGCAGGGCAATTAGAATTTTTTCCCTTTTTTTTAAAGGAAAGGCCCACTGCGTATATTCAATCAATAATAAATGTGTTGTGGCCCTGCAATGTGTCACAGAACTGCAGTGTTGCAGAGTTATTAACTACAGCAGAGCGGTGATTTCCTAGGCAGGAAATAAATTGGCGCAAGCCTGCAGGCCAAATAGAATTTTTTCCCTTTTTTTTAAAGGAAAGGCCCACTGCGTATATTCAATCAATAATAAATGTGTTGTGGCCCTGCAAATGTGTCACAGAACTGCAGTGTTGCAGAGTTATTAACTACAGCAGAGCGGTGATTTCCCAGGCAGGAAATAAATTGGTGCAAGCCTGCTGTTAAACTTAGCTGGCTGCGTATGATTTTTTTTACGTTCTCCACCCAGCACACACGTACCCAGAACGCTGAGGACTGTCAGAGGCAGGCCAAATAGAATTTTTTCCCTTTTTTTTAAAGGAAAGGCCCACTGACTATATTCAATCAATAATAAATGTGTTGTGGCCCTGCAAATGTGTCACAGAACTGCAGTGTTGCAGAGTTATTAACTACAGCAGAGCGGTGATTTCCCAGGCAGGAAATAAATTGGCGCAAGCCTGCAGGCCAAATAGAATTTTTGCCCTTTTGGTTTAAAGGAAAGGCCCACTGCGTATATTCAATCAATAATAAATGTGTTGTGGCCCTGCAAATGTGTCACAGAACTGCAGTGTTGCAGAGTTATTAACTACAGCAGAGCGGTGATTTCCCAGGCAGGAAATAAATTGGCGCAAGCCTGCTGTTAAACTTAGCTGGCTGCGTATGATTTTTTTTACGTTCTCCACCCAGCACACACGTACCCAGAACGCTGAGGACTGTCAGAGGCAGGCCAAATAGAATTTTTTCCCTTTTTTTTAAAGGAAAGGCCCACTGACTATATTCAATCAATAATAAATGTGTTGTGGCCCTGCAATGTGTCACAGAACTGCAGTGTTGCAGAGTTATTAACTATAGCAGAGCGGTTGTTTCCCAGGCAGGAAATAAATTGGCGCAAGCCTGCAGGCCAAATAGAATTTTTTCCCTTTTATTTAAAGGAAAGGCCCACTGCGTATATTCAATCAATAATAAATGTGTTGTGGCCCTGCAAATGTGTCACAGAACTGCAGTGTTGCAGAGTTATTAACTACAGCAGAGCGGTGATTTCCCAGGCAGGAAATAAATTGGCGCAAGCCTGCAGGCCAAATAGAATTTTTTCCCTTTTATTTAAAGGAAAGGCCCACTGCGTATATTCAATCAATAATAAATGTGTTGTGGCCCTGCAAATGTGTCACAGAACTGCAGTGTTGCAGAGTTATTAACTATAGCAGAGCGGTTGTTTCCCAGGCAGGAAATAAATTGGCGCAAGCCTGCAGGCCAAATAGAATTTTTTCCCTTTTATTTAAAGGAAAGGCCCACTGCGTATATTCAATCAATAATAAATGTGTTGTGGCCCTGCAAATGTGTCACAGAACTGCAGTGTTGCAGAGTTATTAACTACAGCAGAGCGGTGATTTCCCAGGCAGGAAATAAATTGGCGCAAGCCTGCAGGCCAAATAGAATTTTTGCCCTTTTTTTAAAGGAAAGGCCCACTGCGTATATTCAATCAATAATAAATGTGTTGTGGCCCTGTAAATGTGTCACAGAACTGCAGTGTTGCAGAGTTATTAACTACAGCAGAGCGGTGATTTCCCAGGCAGGAAATAAATTGGCGCAAGCCTGCAGGCCAAATAGAATTTTTTCCCTTTTTTTTAAAGGAAAGGCCCACTGCGTATATTCAATCAATAATAAATGTGTTGTGGCCCTGCAAATGTGTCACAGAACTGCAGTGTTGCAGAGTTATTAACTACAGCAGAGCGGTGATTTCCCAGGCAGGAAATAAATTGGCGCAAGCCTGCTGTTAAACTTAGCTGGCTGCGTATGATTTTTTTTACGTTCTCCACCCAGCACACACGTACCCAGAACGCTGAGGACTATCAGAGGCAGGCCAAATAGAATTTTTTCCCTTTTTTTTAAAGGAAAGGCCCACTGACTATATTCAATCAATAATAAATGTGTTGTGGCCCTGCAATGTGTCACAGAACTGCAGTGTTGCAGAGTTATTAACTACAGCAGAGCGATGATTTCCCAGGCAGGAAATAAATTGGCGCAAGCCTGCAGGCCAAATAGAATTTTTGCCTTTTTTTTTTTTAAAGGAAAGGCCCACTGCGTATATTCAATCAATAATAAATGTGTTGTGGTCCTGCAAATGTGTCACAGAACTGCAGTGTTGCAGAGTTATTAACTACAGCAGAGCGGTGATTTCCCAGGCAGGAAATAAATTGGCGCAAGCCTGCTGTTAAGCTTAGCTGGCTGCGTATGATTTTTTTTTACGTTCTCCACCCAGCACACACGTACCCAGAACGCTGAGGACTGTCAGAGGCAGGCCAAAAAGAATTTTTTCCCTTTTTTTTTAAAGGAAAGGCCCACTGACTATATTCAATCAATAGTAAATGTGTTGTGGTCCTGCAATGTGTCACAGAACTGCAGTGTTGCAGAGTTATTAACTACAGCAGAGCGGTGATTTCCCAGGCAGGAAATAAATTGGCGCAAGCCTGCAGGCCAAATAGAATTTTTTCCCTTTTTTTTAAAGGAAAGGCCCACTGCGTATATTCAATCAATAATAAATGTGTTGTGGCCCTGCAATGTGTCACAGAACTGCAGTGTTGCAGAGTTATTAACTACAGCAGAGCGGTGATTTCCCAGGCAGGAAATAAATTGGCGCAAGCCTGCAGGCCAAATAGAATTTTTGCCCTTTTTTTTAAAGGAAAGGCCCACTGCGTATATTCAATCAATAATAAATGTGTTGTGGCCCTGCAAATGTGTCACAGAACTGCAGTGTTGCAGAGTTATTAACTACAGCAGAGCGGTGATTTCCCAGGCAGGAAATAAATTGGCGCAAGCCTGCTGTTAAACTTAGCTGGCTGCGTATGATTTTTTTTACGTTCTCCACCCAGCACACACGTACCCAGAACGCTGAGGACTGTCAGAGGCAGGCCAAATAGAATTTTTTTCCCTTTTTTTTTAAAGGAAAGGCCCACTGACTATATTCAATCAATAATAAATGTGTTGTGGCCCTGCAAATGTGTCACAGAACTGCAGTGTTGCAGAGTTATTAACTACAGCAGAGCGGTGATTTCCCAGGCAGGAAATAAATTGGCGCAAGCCTGCAGGCCAAATAGAATTTTTGCCCTTTTTTTTAAAGGAAAGGCCCACTGACTATATTCAATCAATAATAAATGTGTTGTGGCCCTGCAATGTGTCACAGAACTGCAGTGTTGCAGAGTTATTAACTGTAGCAGAGCCGTGGTTTCCCAGGCAGGAAATAAATTGGCGCAAGCCTGCAGGGCAATTAGAATTTTTTCCCTTTTTTTTAAAGGAAAGGCCCACTGCGTATATTCAATCAATAATAAATGTGTTGTGGCCCTGCAATGTGTCACAGAACTGCAGTGTTGCAGAGTTATTAACTACAGCAGAGCGGTGATTTCCCAGGCAGGAAATAAATTGGCGCAAGCCTGCAGGCGAAATAGAATTTTTTCCCTTTTTTTTAAAGGAAAGGCCCACTGCGTATATTCAATCAATAATAAATGTGTTGTGGCCCTGCAAATGTGTCACAGAACTGCAGTGTTGCAGAGTTATTAACTACAGCAGAGCGGTGATTTCCCAGGCAGGAAATAAATTGGCGCAAGCCTGCAGGGCAAATAGAATTTTTTCCCTTTTTTTTAAAGGAAAGGCCCACTGCGTATATTCAATCAATAATAAATTTGTTGTGGCCCTGCAATGTGTCACAGAACTGCAGTGTTGCAGAGTTATTAACTACAGCAGAGCGGTGATTTCCCAGGCAGGAAATAAATTGGCGCAAGCCTGCAGGCCAAATAGAATTTTTTCCCTTTTTTTAAAGGAAAGGCCCACTGCGTATATTCAATCAATAATAAATGTGTTGTGGCCCTGTAAATGTGTCACAGAACTGCAGTGTTGCAGAGTTATTAACTACAGCAGAGCGGTGATTTCCCAGGCAGGAAATAAATTGGCGCAAGCCTGCAGGCCAAGTAGAATTTTTTCCCTTTTTTTTAAAGGAAAGGCCCACTGCGTATATTCATTCAATAATAAATGTGTTGTGGCCCTGCAAATGTGTCACAGAACTGCAGTGTTGCAGAGTTATTAACTACAGCAGAGCGGTGATTTCCCAGGCAGGAAATAAATTGGCGCAAGCCTGCTGTTAAACTTAGCTGGCTGCGTATGATTTTTTTTACGTTCTCCACCCAGCACACACGTACCCAGAACGCTGAGGACTATCAGAGGCAGGCCAAATAGAATTTTTTCCCTTTTTTTTAAAGGAAAGGCCCACTGACTATATTCAATCAATAATAAATGTGTTGTGGCCCTGCAATGTGTCACAGAACTGCAGTGTTGCAGAGTTATTAACTACAGCAGAGCGATGATTTCCCAGGCAGGAAATAAATTGGCGCAAGCCTGCAGGCCAAATACAATTTTTGCCCTTTTTTTTTTAAAGGAAAGGCCCACTGCGTATATTCAATCAATAATAAATGTGTTGCGGTCCTGCAAATGTGTCACAGAACTGCAGTGTTGCAGAGTTATTAACTACAGCAGAGCGGTGATTTCCCAAGCAGGAAAAAAATTGGCGCAAGCCTGCTGTTAAGCTTAGCTGGCTGCGTATGATTTTTTTTTACGTTCTCCACCCAGCACACACGTACCCAGAACGCTGAGGACTGTCAGAGGCAGGCCAAAAAGAATTTTTTCCCTTTTTTTTTTAAAGGAAAGGCCCACTGACTATATTCAATCAATAGTAAATGTGTTGTGGTCCTGCAATGTGTCACAGAACTGCAGTGTTGCAGAGTTATTAACTACAGCAGAGCGGTGATTTCCCAGGCAGGAAATAAATTGGCGCAAGCCTGCAGGCCAAATAGAATTTTTTCCCTTTTTTTTAAAGGAAAGGCCCACTGCGTATATTCAATCAATAATAAATGTGTTGTGGCCCTGCAATGTGTCACAGAACTGCAGTGTTGCAGAGTTATTAACTACAGCAGAGCGGTGATTTCCCAGGCAGGAAATAAATTGGCGCAAGCCTGCAGGCCAAATAGAATTTTTTCCCTTTTTTTTAAAGGAAAGGCCCACTGCGTATATTCAATCAATAATAAATGTGTTGTGGCCCTGCAAATGTGTCACAGAACTGCAGTGTTGCAGAGTTATTAACTACAGCAGAGCGGTGATTTCCCAGGCAGGAAATAAATTGGCGCAAGCCTGTTGTTAAACTTAGCTGGCTGCGTATGATTTTTTTTACGTTCTCCACCCAGCACACACGTACCCAGAACGCTGAGGACTGTCAGAGGCAGGCCAAATAGAATTTTTTCCCTTTTTTTTTAAAGGAAAGGCCCACTGACTATATTCAATCAATAATAAATGTGTTGTGGCCCTGCAAATGTGTCACAGAACTGCAGTGTTGCAGAGTTATTAACTACAGCAGAGCGGTGATTTCCCAGGCAGGAAATAAATTGGCGCAAGCCTGCAGGCCAAATAGAATTTTTGCCCTTTTTTTTAAAGGAAAGGCCCACTGACTATATTCAATCAATAATAAATGTGTTGTGGCCCTGCAATGTGTCACAGAACTGCAGTGTTGCAGAGTTATTAACTGTAGCAGAGCCGTGGTTTCCCAGGCAGGAAATAAATTGGCGCAAGCCTGCAGGCCAAATAGAATTTTTTCCCTTTTATTTAAAGGAAAGGCCCACTGCGTATATTCAATCAATAATAAATGTGTTGTGGCCCTGCAAATGTGTCACAGAACTGCAGTGTTGCAGAGTTATTAACTACAGCAGAGCGGTGATTTCCCAGGCAGGAAATAAATTGGCGCAAGCCTGCAGGGCAATTAGAATTTTTTCCCTTTTTTTTAAAGGAAAGGCCCACTGCGTATATTCAATCAATAATAAATGTGTTGTGGCCCTGCAATGTGTCACAGAACTGCAGTGTTGCAGAGTTATTAACTACAGCAGAGCGGTGATTTCCCAGGCAGGAAATAAATTGGCGCAAGCCTGCAGGCCAAATAGAATTTTTTCCCTTTTTTTTTAAAGGAAAGGCCCACTGCGTATATTCAATCAATAATAAATGTGTTGTGGCCCTGCAAATGTGTCACAGAACTGCAGTGTTGCAGAGTTATTAACTACAGCAGAGCGGTGATTTCCCAGGCAGGAAATAAATTGGTGCAAGCCTGCTGTTAAACTTAGCTGGCTGCGTATGATTTTTTTTACGTTCTCCACCCAGCACACACGTACCCAGAACGCTGAGGACTGTCAGAGGCAGGCCAAATAGAATTTTTTCCCTTTTTTTTAAAGGAAAGGCCCACTGCATATATTCAATCAATAATAAATTTGTTGTGGCCCTGCAATGTGTCACAGAACTGCAGTGTTGCAGAGTTATTAACTACAGCAGAGCGGTGATTTCCCAGGCAGGAAATAAATTGGCGCAAGCCTGCAGGCCAAATAGAATTTTTTCCCTTTTTTTAAAGGAAAGGCCCACTGCGTATATTCAATCAATAATAAATGTGTTGTGGCCCTGTAAATGTGTCACAGAACTGCAGTGTTGCAGAGTTATTAACTACAGCAGAGCGGTGATTTCCCAGGCAGGAAATAAATTGGCGCAAGCCTGCAGGCCAAGTAGAATTTTTTCCCTTTTTTTTAAAGGAAAGGCCCACTGCGTATATTCATTCAATAATAAATGTGTTGTGGCCCTGCAAATGTGTCACAGAACTGCAGTGTTGCAGAGTTATTAACTACAGCAGAGCGGTGATTTCCCAGGCAGGAAATAAATTGGCGCAAGCCTGCTGTTAAACTTAGCTGGCTGCGTATGATTTTTTTTACGTTCTCCACCCAGCACACACGTACCCAGAACGCTGAGGACTATCAGAGGCAGGCCAAATAGAATTTTTTCCCTTTTTTTTAAAGGAAAGGCCCACTGACTATATTCAATCAATAATAAATGTGTTGTGGCCCTGCAATGTGTCACAGAACTGCAGTGTTGCAGAGTTATTAACTACAGCAGAGCGATGATTTCCCAGGCAGGAAATAAATTGGCGCAAGCCTGCAGGCCAAATACAATTTTTGCCCTTTTTTTTTTAAAGGAAAGGCCCACTGCGTATATTCAATCAATAATAAATGTGTTGCGGTCCTGCAAATGTGTCACAGAACTGCAGTGTTGCAGAGTTATTAACTACAGCAGAGCGGTGATTTCCCAAGCAGGAAATAAATTGGCGCAAGCCTGCTGTTAAGCTTAGCTGGCTGCGTATGATTTTTTTTTACGTTCTCCACCCAGCACACACGTACCCAGAACGCTGAGGACTGTCAGAGGCAGGCCAAAAAGAATTTTTTCCCTTTTTTTTTTAAAGGAAAGGCCCACTGACTATATTCAATCAATAGTAAATGTGTTGTAGTCCTGCAATGTGTCACAGAACTGCAGTGTTGCAGAGTTATTAACTACAGCAGAGCGGTGATTTCCCAGGCAGGAAATAAATTGGCGCAAGCCTGTTGTTAAACTTAGCTGGCTGCGTATGATTTTTTTTACGTTCTCCACCCAGCACACACGTACCCAGAACGCTGAGGACTGTCAGAGGCAGGCCAAATAGAATTTTTTCCCTTTTTTTTTAAAGGAAAGGCCCACTGACTATATTCAATCAATAATAAATGTGTTGTGGCCCTGCAAATGTGTCACAGAACTGCAGTGTTGCAGAGTTATTAACTACAGCAGAGCGGTGATTTCCCAGGCAGGAAATAAATTGGCGCAAGCCTGCAGGCCAAATAGAATTTTTGCCCTTTTTTTTAAAGGAAAGGCCCACTGACTATATTCAATCAATAATAAATGTGTTGTGGCCCTGCAATGTGTCACAGAACTGCAGTGTTGCAGAGTTATTAACTGTAGCAGAGCCGTGGTTTCCCAGGCAGGAAATAAATTGGCGCAAGCCTGCAGGCCAAATAGAATTTTTTCCCTTTTATTTAAAGGAAAGGCCCACTGCGTATATTCAATCAATAATAAATGTGTTGTGGCCCTGCAAATGTGTCACAGAACTGCAGTGTTGCAGAGTTATTAACTACAGCAGAGCGGTGATTTCCCAGGCAGGAAATAAATTGGCGCAAGCCTGCAGGGCAATTAGAATTTTTTCCCTTTTTTTTAAAGGAAAGGCCCACTGCGTATATTCAATCAATAATAAATGTGTTGTGGCCCTGCAATGTGTCACAGAACTGCAGTGTTGCAGAGTTATTAACTACAGCAGAGCGGTGATTTCCCAGGCAGGAAATAAATTGGCGCAAGCCTGCAGGCCAAATAGAATTTTTTCCCTTTTTTTTTAAAGGAAAGGCCCACTGCGTATATTCAATCAATAATAAATGTGTTGTGGCCCTGCAAATGTGTCACAGAACTGCAGTGTTGCAGAGTTATTAACTACAGCAGAGCGGTGATTTCCCAGGCAGGAAATAAATTGGTGCAAGCCTGCTGTTAAACTTAGCTGGCTGCGTATGATTTTTTTTACGTTCTCCACCCAGCACACACGTACCCAGAACGCTGAGGACTGTCAGAGGCAGGCCAAATAGAATTTTTTCCCTTTTTTTTAAAGGAAAGGCCCACTGACTATATTCAATCAATAATAAATGTGTTGTGGCCCTGCAAATGTGTCACAGAACTGCAGTGTTGCAGAGTTATTAACTACAGCAGAGCGGTGATTTCCCAGGCAGGAAATAAATTGGCGCAAGCCTGCAGGCCAAATAGAATTTTTGCCCTTTTTGTTTAAAGGAAAGGCCCACTGCGTATATTCAATCAATAATAAATGTGTTGTGGCCCTGCAAATGTGTCACAGAACTGCAGTGTTGCAGAGTTATTAACTACAGCAGAGCGGTGATTTCCCAGGCAGGAAATAAATTGGCGCAAGCCTGCTGTTAAACTTAGCTGGCTGCGTATGATTTTTTTTACGTTCTCCACCCAGCACACACGTACCCAGAACGCTGAGTACTGTCAGAGGCAGGCCAAATAGAATTTTTTCCCTTTTTTTTAAAGGAAAGGCCCACTGACTATATTCAATCAATAATAAATGTGTTGTGGCCCTGCAATGTGTCACAGAACTGCAGTGTTGCAGAGTTATTAACTATAGCAGAGCGGTGGTTTCCCAGGCAGGAAATAAATTGGCGCAAGCCTGCAGGCCAAATAGAATTTTTTCCCTTTTATTTAAAGGAAAGGCCCACTGCGTATATTCAATCAATAATAAATGTGTTGTGGCCCTGCAAATGTGTCACAGAACTGCAGTGTTGCAGAGTTATTAACTACAGCAGAGCGGTGATTTCCCAGGCAGGAAATAAATTGGCGCAAGCCTGCAGGGCAAATAGAATTTTTTCCCTTTTTTTTAAAGGAAAGGCCCACTGCGTATATTTAATCAATAATAAATGTGTTGTGGCCCTGCAATGTGTCACAGAACTGCAGTGTTGCAGAGTTATTAACTACAGCAGAGCGGTGATTTCCCAGGCAGGAAATAAATTGGCGCAAGCCTGCAGGCCAAATAGAATTTTTTCCCTTTTTTCAAAGGAAAGGCCCACTGCGTATATTCAATCAATAATAAATGTGTTGTGGCCCTGTAAATGTGTCACAGAACTGCAGTGTTGCAGAGTTATTAACTACAGCAGAGCGGTGATTTCCCAGGCAGGAAATAAATTGGCGCAAGCCTGCAGGCCAAATAGAATTTTTTCCCTTTTTTTTTAAAGGAAAGGCCCACTGCGTATATTCAATCAATAATAAATCTGTTGTGGCCCTGCAAATGTGTCACAGAACTGCAGTGTTGCAGAGTTATTAACTACAGCAGAGCGGTGATTTCCCAGGCAGGAAATAAATTGGCGCAAGCCTGCTGTTAAACTTAGCTGGCTGCGTATGATTTTTTTTACGTTCTCCACCCAGCACACACGTACCCAGAACGCTGAGGACTATCAGAGGCAGGCCAAATAGAATTTTTTCCCTTTTTTTTAAAGGAAAGGCCCACTGACTATATTCAATCAATAATAAATGTGTTGTGGCCCTGCAATGTGTCACAGAACTGCAGTGTTGCAGAGTTATTAACTACAGCAGAGCGATGATTTCCCAGGCAGGAAATAAATTGGCGCAAGCCTGCAGGCCAAATAGAATTTTTGCCCTTTTTTTTTTAAAGGAAAGGCCCACTGCGTATATTCAATCAATAATAAATGTGTTGTGGTCCTGCAAATGTGTCACAGAACTGCAGTGTTGCAGAGTTATTAACTACAGCAGAGCGGTGATTTCCCAGGCAGGAAATAAATTGGCGCAAGCCTGCTGTTAAGCTTAGCTGGCTGCGTATGATTTTTTTTTACGTTCTCCACCCAGCACAGACGTACCCAGAACGCTGAGGACTGTCAGAGGCAGGCCAAAAAGAATTTTTTCCCTTTTTTTTTAAAGGAAAGGCCCACTGACTATATTCAATCAATAGTAAATGTGTTGTGGTCCTGCAATGTGTCACAGAACTGCAGTGTTGCAGAGTTATTAACTACAGCAGAGCGGTGATTTCCCAGGCAGGAAATAAATTGGCGCAAGCCTGCAGGCCAAATAGAATTTTTTCCCTTTTTTTTAAAGGAAAGGCCCACTGCGTATATTCAATCAATAATAAATGTGTTGTGGCCCTGCAATGTGTCACAGAACTGCAGTGTTGCAGAGTTATTAACTACAGCAGAGCGGTGATTTCCCAGGCAGGAAATAAATTGGCGCAAGCCTGCAGGGCAATTAGAATTTTTTCCCTTTTTTTTAAAGGAAAGGCCCACTGCGTATATTCAATCAATAATAAATGTCTTGTGGCCCTGCAATGTGTCACAGAACTGCAGTGTTGCAGAGTTATTAACTACAGCAGAGCGGTGATTTCCCAGGCAGGAAATAAATTGGCGCAAGCCTGCAGGCGAAATAGAATTTTTTCCCTTTTTTTTAAAGGAAAGGCCCACTGCGTATATTCAATCAATAATAAATGTGTTGTGGCCCTGCAAATGTGTCACAGAACTGCAGTGTTGCAGAGTTATTAACTACAGCAGAGCGGTGATTTCCCAGGCAGGAAATAAATTGGCGCAAGCCTGCTGTTAAGCTTAGCTGGCTGCGTATGACTTTTTTTACGTTCTCCACCCAGCACACACGTACCCAGAACGCTGAGGACTGTCAGAGGTAGGCCAAATAGAATTTTTTCCCTTTTTTTTAAAGGAAAGGCCCACTGACTATATTCAATCAATATTAAATGTGTTGTGGCCCTGCAATGTGTCACAGAACTGCAGTGTTGCAGAGTTATTAACTACAGCAGAGCGGTGATTTCCCAGGCAGGAAATAAATTGGCGCAAGCCTGCAGGCCAAATAGAATTTTTTCCCTTTTTTTTAAAGGAAAGGCCCACTGCGTATATTCAATCAATAATAAATGTGTTGTGGCCCTGCAAATGTGTCACAGAACTGCAGTGTTGCAGAGTTATTAACTACAGCAGAGCGGTGATTTCCCAGGCAAGAAATAAATTGGCGCAAGCCTGCTGTTAAACTTAGCTGGCTGCGTATGATTTTTTTTACGTTCTCCACCCAGCACACACGTACCCAGAACGCTGAGGACTGTCAGAGGCAGGCCAAATAGAATTTTTTCCCTTTTTTTTAAAGGAAAGGCCCACTGACTATATTCAATCAATAATAAATGTGTTGTGGCCCTGCAATGTGTCACAGAACTGCAGTGTTGCAGAGTTATTAACTATAGCAGAGCGGTGGTTTCCCAGGCAGGAAATAAATTGGCGCAAGCCTGCAGGCCAAATAGAATTTTTTCCCTTTTATTTAAAGGAAAGGCCCACTGCGTATATTCAATCAATAATAAATGTGTTGTGGCCCTGCAAATGTGTCACAGAACTGCAGTGTTGCAGAGTTATTAACTACAGCAGAGCGGTGATTTCCCAGGCAGGAAATAAATTGGCGCAAGCCTGCAGGGCAAATAGAATTTTTTCCCTTTTTTTTAAAGGAAAGGCCCACTGCGTATATTCAATCAATAATAAATGTGTTGTGGCCCTGCAATGTGTCACAGAACTGCAGTGTTGCAGAGTTATTAACTACAGCAGAGCGGTGATTTCCCAGGCAGGAAATAAATTGGCGCAAGCCTGCAGGCCAAATAGAATTTTTTCCCTTTTTTTAAAGGAAAGGCCCACTGCGTATATTCAATCAATAATAAATGTGTTGTGGCCCTGCAATGTGTCACAGAACTGCAGTGTTGCAGAGTTATTAACTACAGCAGAGCGGTGATTTCCCAGGCAGGAAATAAATTGGCGCAAGCCTGCAGGCGAAATAGAATTTTTTCCCTTTTTTTTAAAGGAAAGGCCCACTGCGTATATTCAATCAATAATAAATGTGTTGTGGCCCTGCAAATGTGTCACAGAACTGCAGTGTTGCAGAGTTATTAACTACAGCAGAGCGGTGATTTCCCAGGCAGGAAATAAATTGGCGCAAGCCTGCTGTTAAACTTAGCTGGCTGCGTATGATTTTTTTTACGTTCTCCACCCAGCACACACATACACAGAACGCTGAGGACTATCAGAGGCAGGCCAAATAGAATTTTTTCCCTTTTTTTTAAAGGAAAGGCCCACTGACTATATTCAATCAATAATAAATGTGTTGTGGCCCTGCAATGTGTCACAGAACTGCAGTGTTGCAGAGTTATTAACTACAGCAGAGCGATGATTTCCCAGGCAGGAAATAAATTGGCGCAAGCCTGCAGGCCAAATAGAATTTTTGCCCTTTTTTTTTTAAAGGAAAGGCCCACTGCGTATATTCAATCAATAATAAATGTGTTGTGGTCCTGCAAATGTGTCACAGAACTGCAGTGTTGCAGAGTTATTAACTACAGCAGAGCGGTGATTTCCCAGGCAGGAAATAAATTGGCGCAAGCCTGCTGTTAAGCTTAGCTGGCTGCGTATGATTTTTTTTTACGTTCTCCACCCAGCACACACGTACCCAGAACGCTGAGGACTGTCAGAGGCAGGCCAAAAAGAATTTTTTCCCTTTTTTTTTAAAGGAAAGGCCCACTGACTATATTCAATCAATAGTAAATGTGTTGTGGTCCTGCAATGTGTCACAGAACTGCAGTGTTGCAGAGTTATTAACTACAGCAGAGCGGTGATTTCCCAGGCAGGAAATAAATTGGCGCAAGCCTGCAGGCCAAATAGAATTTTTTCCCTTTTTTTTAAAGGAAAGGCCCACTGCGTATATTCAATCAATAATAAATGTGTTGTGGCCCTGCAATGTGTCACAGAACTGCAGTGTTGCAGAGTTATTAACTACAGCAGAGCGGTGATTTCCCAGGCAGGAAATAAATTGGCGCAAGCCTGCAGGCCAAATAGAATTTTTTCCCTTTTTTCTAAAAGAAAAGGCCCACTGCGTATATTCAATCAATAATAAATGTGTTGTGGCCCTGCAAATGTGTCACAGAACTGCAGTGTTGCAGAGTTATTAACTACAGCAGAGCGGTGATTTCCCAGGCAGGAAATAAATTGGCGCAAGCCTGTTGTTAAACTTAGCTGGCTGCGTATGATTTTTTTTACGTTCTCCACCCAGCACACACGTACCCAGAACGCTGAGGACTGTCAGAGGCAGGCCAAATAGAATTTTTTCCCTTTTTTTTTAAAGGAAAGGCCCACTGACTATATTCAATCAATAATAAATGTGTTGTGGCCCTGCAAATGTGTCACAGAACTGCAGTGTTGCAGAGTTATTAACTACAGCAGAGCGGTGATTTCCCAGGCAGGAAATAAATTGGCGCAAGCCTGCAGGCCAAATAGAATTTTTGCCCTTTTTTTTAAAGGAAAGGCCCACTGACTATATTCAATCAATAATAAATGTGTTGTGGCCCTGCAATGTGTCACAGAACTGCAGTGTTGCAGAGTTATTAACTGTAGCAGAGCCGTGGTTTCCCAGGCAGGAAATAAATTGGCGCAAGCCTGCAGGCCAAATAGAATTTTTTCCCTTTTATTTAAAGGAAAGGCCCACTGCGTATATTCAATCAATAATAAATGTGTTGTGGCCCTGCAAATGTGTCACAGAACTGCAGTGTTGCAGAGTTATTAACTACAGCAGAGCGGTGATTTCCCAGGCAGGAAATAAATTGGCGCAAGCCTGCAGGGCAATTAGAATTTTTTCCCTTTTTTTTAAAGGAAAGGCCCACTGCGTATATTCAATCAATAATAAATGTGTTGTGGCCCTGCAATGTGTCACAGAACTGCAGTGTTGCAGAGTTATTAACTACAGCAGAGCGGTGATTTCCTAGGCAGGAAATAAATTGGCGCAAGCCTGCAGGCCAAATAGAATTTTTTCCCTTTTTTTTAAAGGAAAGGCCCACTGCGTATATTCAATCAATAATAAATGTGTTGTGGCCCTGCAAATGTGTCACAGAACTGCAGTGTTGCAGAGTTATTAACTACAGCAGAGCGGTGATTTCCCAGGCAGGAAATAAATTGGTGCAAGCCTGCTGTTAAACTTAGCTGGCTGCGTATGATTTTTTTTACGTTCTCCACCCAGCACACACGTACCCAGAACGCTGAGGACTGTCAGAGGCAGGCCAAATAGAATTTTTTCCCTTTTTTTTAAAGGAAAGGCCCACTGACTATATTCAATCAATAATAAATGTGTTGTGGCCCTGCAAATGTGTCACAGAACTGCAGTGTTGCAGAGTTATTAACTACAGCAGAGCGGTGATTTCCCAGGCAGGAAATAAATTGGCGCAAGCCTGCAGGCCAAATAGAATTTTTGCCCTTTTTGTTTAAAGGAAAGGCCCACTGCGTATATTCAATCAATAATAAATGTGTTGTGGCCCTGCAAATGTGTCACAGAACTGCAGTGTTGCAGAGTTATTAACTACAGCAGAGCGGTGATTTCCCAGGCAGGAAATAAATTGGCGCAAGCCTGCTGTTAAACTTAGCTGGCTGCGTATGATTTTTTTTACGTTCTCCACCCAGCACACACGTACCCAGAACGCTGAGGACTGTCAGAGGCAGGCCAAATAGAATTTTTTCCCTTTTTTTTAAAGGAAAGGCCCACTGACTATATTCAATCAATAATAAATGTGTTGTGGCCCTGCAATGTGTCACAGAACTGCAGTGTTGCAGAGTTATTAACTATAGCAGAGCGGTGGTTTCCCAGGCAGGAAATAAATTGGCGCAAGCCTGCAGGCCAAATAGAATTTTTTCCCTTTTATTTAAAGGAAAGGCCCACTGCGTATATTCAATCAATAATAAATGTGTTGTGGCCCTGCAAATGTGTCACAGAACTGCAGTGTTGCAGAGTTATTAACTACAGCAGAGCGGTGATTTCCCAGACAGGAAATAAATTGGCGCAAGCCTGCAGGGCAAATAGAATTTTTTCCCTTTTTTTTAAAGGAAAGGCCCACTGCGTATATTCAATCAATAATAAATGTGTTGTGGCCCTGCAATGTGTCACAGAACTGCAGTGTTGCAGAGTTATTAACTACAGCAGAGCGGTGATTTCCCAGGCAGGAAATAAATTGGCGCAAGCCTGCAGGCCAAATAGAATTTTTGCCCTTTTTTTAAGGGAAAGGCCCACTGCGTATATTCAATCAATAATAAATGTGTTGTGGCCCTGTAAATGTGTCACAGAACTGCAGTGTTGCAGAGTTATTAACTACAGCAGAGCGGTGATTTCCCAGGCAGGAAATAAATTGGCGCAAGCCTGCAGGCGAAATAGAATTTTTTCCCTTTTTTTTAAAGGAAAGGCCCACTGCGTATATTCAATCAATAATAAATGTGTTGTGGCCCTGCAAATGTGTCACAGAACTGCAGTGTTGCAGAGTTATTAACTACAGCAGAGCGGTGATTTCCCAGGCAGGAAATAAATTGGCGCAAGCCTGCTGTTAAACTTAGCTGGCTGCGTATGATTTTTTTTACGTTCTCCACCCAGCACACACGTACCCAGAACGCTGAGGACTATCAGAGGCAGGCCAAATAGAATTTTTTCCCTTTTTTTTAAAGGAAAGGCCCACTGACTATATTCAATCAATAATAAATGTGTTGTGGCCCTGCAATGTGTCACAGAACTGCAGTGTTGCAGAGTTATTAACTACAGCAGAGCGATGATTTCCCAGGCAGGAAATAAATTGGCGCAAGCCTGCAGGCCAAATAGAATTTTTGCCTTTTTTTTTTTTAAAGGAAAGGCCCACTGCGTATATTCAATCAATAATAAATGTGTTGTGGTCCTGCAAATGTGTCACAGAACTGCAGTGTTGCAGAGTTATTAACTACAGCAGAGCGGTGATTTCCCAGGCAGGAAATAAATTGGCGCAAGCCTGCTGTTAAGCTTAGCTGGCTGCGTATGATTTTTTTTTACGTTCTCCACCCAGCACACACGTACCCAGAACGCTGAGGACTGTCAGAGGCAGGCCAAAAAGAATTTTTTCCCTTTTTTTTTAAAGGAAAGGCCCACTGACTATATTCAATCAATAGTAAATGTGTTGTGGTCCTGCAATGTGTCACAGAACTGCAGTGTTGCAGAGTTATTAACTACAGCAGAGCGGTGATTTCCCAGGCAGGAAATAAATTGGCGCAAGCCTGCAGGCCAAATAGAATTTTTTCCCTTTTTTTTAAAGGAAAGGCCCACTGCGTATATTCAATCAATAATAAATGTGTTGTGGCCCTGCAATGTGTCACAGAACTGCAGTGTTGCAGAGTTATTAACTACAGCAGAGCGGTGATTTCCCAGGCAGGAAATAAATTGGCGCAAGCCTGCAGGCCAAATAGAATTTTTTCCCTTTTTTTTAAAGGAAAGGCCCACTGCGTATATTCAATCAATAATAAATGTGTTGTGGCCCTGCAAATGTGTCACAGAACTGCAGTGTTGCAGAGTTATTAACTACAGCAGAGCGGTGATTTCCCAGGCAGGAAATAAATTGGCGCAAGCCTGCTGTTAAACTTAGCTGGCTGCGTATGATTTTTTTTACGTTCTCCACCCAGCACACACGTACCCAGAACGCTGAGGACTGTCAGAGGCAGGCCAAATAGAATTTTTTCCCCTTTTTTTTTAAAGGAAAGGCCCACTGACTATATTCAATCAATAATAAATGTGTTGTGGCCCTGCAAATGTGTCACAGAACTGCAGTGTTGCAGAGTTATTAACTACAGCAGAGCGGTGATTTCCCAGGCAGGAAATAAATTGGCGCAAGCCTGCAGGCCAAATAGAATTTTTGCCCTTTTTTTTAAAGGAAAGGCCCACTGACTATATTCAATCAATAATAAATGTGTTGTGGCCCTGCAATGTGTCACAGAACTGCAGTGTTGCAGAGTTATTAACTGTAGCAGAGCCGTGGTTTCCCAGGCAGGAAATAAATTGGCGCAAGCCTGCAGGGCAATTAGAATTTTTTCCCTTTTTTTTAAAGGAAAGGCCCACTGCGTATATTCAATCAATAATAAATGTGTTGTGGCCCTGCAATGTGTCACAGAACTGCAGTGTTGCAGAGTTATTAACTACAGCAGAGCGGTGATTTCCCAGGCAGGAAATAAATTGGCGCAAGCCTGCAGGCGAAATAGAATTTTTTCCCTTTTTTTTAAAGGAAAGGCCCACTGCGTATATTCAATCAATAATAAATGTGTTGTGGCCCTGCAAATGTGTCACAGAACTGCAGTGTTGCAGAGTTATTAACTACAGCAGAGCGGTGATTTCCCAGGCAGGAAATAAATTGGCGCAAGCCTGCTGTTAAACTTAGCTGGCTGCGTATGATTTTTTTTACGTTCTCCACCCAGCACACACGTACCCAGAACGCTGAGGACTATCAGAGGCAGGCCAAATAGAATTTTTTCCCTTTTTTTTAAAGGAAAGGCCCACTGACTATATTCAATCAATAATAAATGTGTTGTGGCCCTGTAATGTGTCACAGAACTGCAGTGTTGCAGAGTTATTAACTACAGCAGAGCGATGATTTCCCAGGCAGAAAATAAATTGGCGCAAGCCTGCAGGCCAAATAGAATTTTTGCCCTTTTTTTTTTAAAGGAAAGGCCCACTGCGTATATTCAATCAATAATAAATGTGTTGTGTTCCTGCAAATGTGTCACAGAACTGCAGTGTTGCAGAGTTATTAACTACAGCAGAGCGGTGATTTCCCAGGCAGGAAATAAATTGGCGCAAGCCTGCTGTTAAGCTTAGCTGGCTGCGTATGATTTTTTTTTACGTTCTCCACCCAGCACACACGTACCCAGAACGCTGAGGACTGTCAGAGGCAGGCCAAAAAGAATTTTTTCCCTTTTTTTTTAAAGGAAAGGCCCACTGACTATATTCAATCAATAGTAAATGTGTTGTGGTCCTGCAATGTGTCACAGAACTGCAGTGTTGCAGAGTTATTAACTACAGCAGAGCGGTGATTTCCCAGGCAGGAAATAAATTGGCGCAAGCCTGCAGGCCAAATAGAATTTTTTCCCTTTTTTTTAAAGGAAAGGCCCACTGCGTATATTCAATCAATAGTAAATGTGTTGTGGCCCTGCAATGTGTCACAGAACTGCAGTGTTGCAGAGTTATTAACTACAGCAGAGCGGTGATTTCCCAGGCAGGAAATAAATTGGCGCAAGCCTGCAGGCCAAATAGAATTTTTTCCCTTTTTTTTAAAGGAAAGGCCCACTGCGTATATTCAATCAATAATAAATGTGTTGTGGCCCTGCAAATGTGTCACAGAACTGCAGTGTTGCAGAGTTATTAACTACAGCAGAGCGGTGATTTCCCAGGCAGGAAATAAATTGGCGCAAGCCTGCTGTTAAACTTAGCTGGCTGCGTATGATTTTTTTTACGTTCTCCACCCAGCACACACGTACCCAGAACGCTGAGGACTGTCAGAGGCAGGCCAAATAGAATTTTTTCCCTTTTTTTTAAAGGAAAGGCCCACTGACTATATTCAATCAATAATAAATCTGTTGTGGCCCTGCAAATGTGTCACAGAACTGCAGTGTTGCAGAGTTATTAACTACAGCAGAGCGGTGATTTCCCAGGCAGGAAATAAATTGGCGCAAGCCTGCAGGCCAAATAGAATTTTTGCCCTTTTTTTTAAAGGAAAGGCCCACTGACTATATTCAATCAATAATAAATGTGTTGTGGCCCTGCAATGTGTCACAGAACTGCAGTGTTGCAGAGTTATTAACTATAGCAGAGCCGTGGTTTCCCAGGCAGGAAATAAATTGGCGCAAGCCTGCAGGCCAAATAGAATTTTTTCCCTTTTATTTAAAGGAAAGGCCCACTGCGTATATTCAATCAATAATAAATGTGTTGTGGCCCTGCAAATGTGTCACAGAACTGCAGTGTTGCAGAGTTATTAACTACAGCAGAGCGGTGATTTCCCAGGCAGGAAATAAATTGGCGCAAGCCTGCAGGGCAATTAGAATTTTTTCCCTTTTTTTTAAAGGAAAGGCCCACTGCGTATATTCAATCAATAATAAATGTGTTGTGGCCCTGCAATGTGTCACAGAACTGCAGTGTTGCAGAGTTATTAACTACAGCAGAGCGGTGATTTCCCAGGCAGGAAATAAATTGGCGCAAGCCTGCAGGCGAAATAGAATTTTTTCCCTTTTTTTTAAAGGAAAGGCCCACTGCGTATATTCAATCAATAATAAATGTGTTGTGGCCCTGCAAATGTGTCACAGAACTGCAGTGTTGCAGAGTTATTAACTACAGCAGAGCGGTGATTTCCCAGGCAGGAAATAAATTGGCGCAAGCCTGCTGTTAAACTTAGCTGGCTGCGTATGATTTTTTTTACGTTCTCCACCCAGCACACACGTACCCAGAACGCTGAGGACTGTCAGAGGCAGGCCAAATAGAATTTTTTCCCCTTTTTTTTTAAAGGAAAGGCCCACTGACTATATTCAATCAATAATAAATGTGTTGTGGCCCTGCAAATGTGTCACAGAACTGCAGTGTTGCAGAGTTATTAACTACAGCAGAGCGGTGATTTCCCAGGCAGGAAATAAATTGGCGCAAGCCTGCAGGCCAAATAGAATTTTTGCCCTTTTTTTTAAAGGAAAGGCCCACTGACTATATTCAATCAATAATAAATGTGTTGTGGCCCTGCAATGTGTCACAGAACTGCAGTGTTGCAGAGTTATTAACTGTAGCAGAGCCGTGGTTTCCCAGGCAGGAAATAAATTGGCGCAAGCCTGCAGGGCAATTAGAATTTTTTCCCTTTTTTTTAAAGGAAAGGCCCACTGCGTATATTCAATCAATAATAAATGTGTTGTGGCCCTGCAATGTGTCACAGAACTGCAGTGTTGCAGAGTTATTAACTACAGCAGAGCGGTGATTTCCCAGGCAGGAAATAAATTGGCGCAAGCCTGCAGGCGAAATAGAATTTTTTCCCTTTTTTTTAAAGGAAAGGCCCACTGCGTATATTCAATCAATAATAAATGTGTTGTGGCCCTGCAAATGTGTCACAGAACTGCAGTGTTGCAGAGTTATTAACTACAGCAGAGCGGTGATTTCCCAGGCAGGAAATAAATTGGCGCAAGCCTGCTGTTAAACTTAGCTGGCTGCGTATGATTTTTTTTACGTTCTCCACCCAGCACACACGTACCCAGAACGCTGAGGACTATCAGAGGCAGGCCAAATAGAATTTTTTCCCTTTTTTTTAAAGGAAAGGCCCACTGACTATATTCAATCAATAATAAATGTGTTGTGGCCCTGTAATGTGTCACAGAACTGCAGTGTTGCAGAGTTATTAACTACAGCAGAGCGATGATTTCCCAGGCAGAAAATAAATTGGCGCAAGCCTGCAGGCCAAATAGAATTTTTGCCCTTTTTTTTTTAAAGGAAAGGCCCACTGCGTATATTCAATCAATAATAAATGTGTTGTGTTCCTGCAAATGTGTCACAGAACTGCAGTGTTGCAGAGTTATTAACTACAGCAGAGCGGTGATTTCCCAGGCAGGAAATAAATTGGCGCAAGCCTGCTGTTAAGCTTAGCTGGCTGCGTATGATTTTTTTTTACGTTCTCCACCCAGCACACACGTACCCAGAACGCTGAGGACTGTCAGAGGCAGGCCAAAAAGAATTTTTTCCCTTTTTTTTTAAAGGAAAGGCCCACTGACTATATTCAATCAATAGTAAATGTGTTGTGGTCCTGCAATGTGTCACAGAACTGCAGTGTTGCAGAGTTATTAACTACAGCAGAGCGGTGATTTCCCAGGCAGGAAATAAATTGGCGCAAGCCTGCAGGCCAAATAGAATTTTTTCCCTTTTTTTTAAAGGAAAGGCCCACTGCGTATATTCAATCAATAGTAAATGTGTTGTGGCCCTGCAATGTGTCACAGAACTGCAGTGTTGCAGAGTTATTAACTACAGCAGAGCGGTGATTTCCCAGGCAGGAAATAAATTGGCGCAAGCCTGCAGGCCAAATAGAATTTTTTCCCTTTTTTTTAAAGGAAAGGCCCACTGCGTATATTCAATCAATAATAAATGTGTTGTGGCCCTGCAAATGTGTCACAGAACTGCAGTGTTGCAGAGTTATTAACTACAGCAGAGCGGTGATTTCCCAGGCAGGAAATAAATTGGCGCAAGCCTGCTGTTAAACTTAGCTGGCTGCGTATGATTTTTTTTACGTTCTCCACCCAGCACACACGTACCCAGAACGCTGAGGACTGTCAGAGGCAGGCCAAATAGAATTTTTTCCCTTTTTTTTAAAGGAAAGGCCCACTGACTATATTCAATCAATAATAAATCTGTTGTGGCCCTGCAAATGTGTCACAGAACTGCAGTGTTGCAGAGTTATTAACTACAGCAGAGCGGTGATTTCCCAGGCAGGAAATAAATTGGCGCAAGCCTGCAGGCCAAATAGAATTTTTGCCCTTTTTTTTAAAGGAAAGGCCCACTGACTATATTCAATCAATAATAAATGTGTTGTGGCCCTGCAATGTGTCACAGAACTGCAGTGTTGCAGAGTTATTAACTATAGCAGAGCCGTGGTTTCCCAGGCAGGAAATAAATTGGCGCAAGCCTGCAGGCCAAATAGAATTTTTTCCCTTTTATTTAAAGGAAAGGCCCACTGCGTATATTCAATCAATAATAAATGTGTTGTGGCCCTGCAAATGTGTCACAGAACTGCAGTGTTGCAGAGTTATTAACTACAGCAGAGCGGTGATTTCCCAGGCAGGAAATAAATTGGCGCAAGCCTGCAGGGCAATTAGAATTTTTTCCCTTTTTTTTAAAGGAAAGGCCCACTGCGTATATTCAATCAATAATAAATGTGTTGTGGCCCTGCAATGTGTCACAGAACTGCAGTGTTGCAGAGTTATTAACTACAGCAGAGCGGTGATTTCCCAGGCAGGAAATAAATTGGCGCAAGCCTGCAGGCGAAATAGAATTTTTTCCCTTTTTTTTAAAGGAAAGGCCCACTGCGTATATTCAATCAATAATAAATGTGTTGTGGCCCTGCAAATGTGTCACAGAACTGCAGTGTTGCAGAGTTATTAACTACAGCAGAGCGGTGATTTCCCAGGCAGGAAATAAATTGGCGCAAGCCTGCTGTTAAACTTAGCTGGCTGCGTATGATTTTTTTTACGTTCTCCACCCAGCACACACGTACCCAGAACGCTGAGGACTATCAGAGGCAGGCCAAATAGAATTTTTTCCCTTTTTTTTAAAGGAAAGGCCCACTGACTATATTCAATCAATAATAAATGTGTTGTGGCCCTGCAATGTGTCACAGAACTGCAGTGTTGCAGAGTTATTAACTACAGCAGAGCGGTGATTTCCCAGGCAGGAAATAAATTGGCGCAAGCCTGCAGGCCAAATAGAATTTTTGCCCTTTTTTTTAAAGGAAAGGCCCACTGACTATATTCAATCAATAATAAATGTGTTGTGGCCCTGCAATGTGTCACAGAACTGCAGTGTTGCAGAGTTATTAACTATAGCAGAGCGGTGATTTCCCAGGCAGGAAATAAATCGGCGCAAGCCTGCAGGCCAAATAGAATTTTTGCCCTTTTTTTTTAAAGGAAAGGCCCACTGCGTATATTCAATCAATAAAATATGTCTTCTGGCCCTGCCTACACAATTCTGTCCCTGGAGTATTACTGCAGGGCGCAATGCTCTGCACGGCCGATTTGGAAAAAAAAAATGTGCAACACTGCTAACAGCAGCCTCCACAGTACTGCACACTGTTAGATGTGGCCCTAAGAAGGACCGTTGGGGTTCTTGAAGCCTACACTAACTCCTTAAACTCTCCCTGCCTAACCACCACTTCTGTCCCTGTAGTATTACTGCAGGGCGCAATGCTCTGCACGGCCGATTTGGAAAAAAAAAAATGTGCAACACTGCTAACAGCAGCCTCCACAATACTGCACTCTGTTAGATGTGGCCCTAAGAAGGACCGTTGGGGTTCTTGAAGCCTATACTAACTCCTAACGCTCTCCCTATAGCAGCTCCGGCACCAACAGCACTGTCCCTCAGCTATCTCACAAGGCATCTGTGGCGAGCCGCGGGAGGGGCCGACTTTTATACTCGGGTGATATCTGATCTCCCCAGCCACTCACTGCAGGGGGGTGGTATAGGGCTGGAACATCACTGGGGGAAGTTGTAATGCCTTCCCTGTCTTTCAATTGGCCAGAAAAGCGCGCTAATGTCTCAGAGATGAAAGTGAAAGTAACCCGAATATCGCGTGGTACTCGTTGCGAGTAACGAGCATCCCGAACACGCTAATATTCGCCCAAGCATCAAGCTCGGACGAGTACGTTCGCTCATCTCTAGCTAGCACTCTCGACTCGGAATCCAGCTATCCGAGTTCAAATCTTGGTGGAACCTGCATAATAACTTTAGCCGCACATGGGTTCTCTGACTTTTGCTAATACTGTGTACTCATAGGCCCAAGCCCATTTCTAGAGTAGCTGTAACATTTCTCATGTGTAGTCGTGGTCGAGTGGTTAAGGCGATGGACTAGAAATCCATTGGGGGTCTCCCCGCGCAGGTTCAAATCTTGCCGACTACGTTAATATTTGCTGCTCTTCTAAGTAAATCGGGAATATTAACAAGTATGTGCCATGGTGTGGGCTTTTGCAAGTCACATAATGAGTAATGTGTTCAAAGTGTAGTAAATATTGAGTGTTTTTTGCACAGCAAACTTTCCACTGCGTTTGTCACGCAGATTCAAATACTGCTGCCTACAATTTCTTTTGCTGACCTTCTTGATCTGTGGGAGTCAAAAAAAGCCTGCCAAAAATGTAACTTTCAACAAATATGTCCCTTTGGAAATTTTCCTTAAGGCACAGATGGAATCCTTTAGATTAAATGTTTGCTGAAGTGATGGAAAGGGGTCAGAGTGTGGAAACTATCTAGTGCCTTTTGGACAACAATCTTTCCTCCAGTACAACTTTTCTAGGTATATTGGTCTCTCCTTTTAGGCTGCTCTTAACTCAGTGTGCTGTTCCATGGTCTAATGGTTAGCACTCTCGACTCAGAATCCAGCTATCTGAGTTCAAATCTTGGTGGAACCTGCATAATCACTTTAGCCGCACAAGCGTTCTCAGACTTTTGCTAATGCTGTGTACTCATAGGCCCAAGCCCATTTCTAGAGTAGCTATAATGCTTCTCATGTGTAGTCGTGGCGATGGACTAGTTAAGGCGATGGACTAGAAATCCATTGGGGTCTCCCCGTGCAGGTTCAAATGCTGCTGACTATGTTAATATTTGCTGCTCTTCTAAGTAAACCAGGAATATTACCAAGTATGTGGCTTGGTGTGGGATTTTGCAAGTAGCGGAATGAGTAATGTACTTGCGGCTACAATTTCTTTTGCTGATCTTCTTGATCCGTGGGAGTCAAAAAAGGCCTACCAAAAACGTAACTTTCAACAAATATGTCCCTTTAGAAATTCTCCTTTAGGCACAGATGGAATCCTTT
This sequence comes from Eleutherodactylus coqui, assembly GCF_035609145.1. Taxonomy (NCBI): domain Eukaryota; kingdom Metazoa; phylum Chordata; class Amphibia; order Anura; family Eleutherodactylidae; genus Eleutherodactylus; species Eleutherodactylus coqui. The sequence goes on along the minus strand of NC_089847.1, from coordinate 54,748,203 downwards.
AGATAACATGTTTGCTGAATTGATGGAAAGGGGTCACAGTGTGAAAACTATCTAGTGCCTTTTAGACAACAATCTTTCCTCCAGTACAACTTTTCTAGGTATATTGCTCTCTCCTTTTAGGCTGCTCTTAGCTAAACGTGTGGTTCCATGGTGTAATGGTTAGCACTCTGGACTTTGAATCCAGCGATCCGAGTTCAAATGTTGGTGGAACCAAAGGGGCGTTGACTAGCCTGCAGCGAGCTCTGATGCACTGAAACGGGACTCCCAAGCCAAGAGGCTTCTATCGCTTCTTTTGACATAATAAATCCCTCAGACGACCTGAGCTACCACAAATTCAACTGCTTAGCCATTGGCTGAGCGCTCAGCCAATGGCAGATAGCTCTTAGCTATTCATTCATGAATAGCAATATCTTAGCTATTCATGAATGAATAGCTAAGAGCTATTTGTCATTGGCTGAGCGCTCAGCCAATACCTAAGCAGTAGCTGCTATTGGCTGAGCCCTCGGCCAATGTGCACAGCCCTTTCAGGAGGCGGGGATTTTTAAATCCCCGTCTGCTGAAAGAGCTCAGTAGCAGTGCCGGGGAGCCGGGCGGAGGACATGGCTGACAGCAGGAGAGGTGAGTACCTTTTTTATTATTTTTTTTAACCACTTTTTTATGATTATCGGGGAAGGGCTGGGGAAGGGCTTATATTTCAAGCCCTTCTCCGATAATTATTCTGCAGGGCTTGTCAAAAACCACTGCTTTCAATGGGATCGGCAGCAGTGCCGATCCCATTGAAAGCAATGGGATAGCATGCCGCTGACTTCTGCCACAGCTGTGACAGCTGCCACAGCTGCCACAGCTGTGACAGAGGATTCCTTCATCCCTGCGGGCATGAAGTCAGCAGCATTCTCCATATGTTTTCAATGGGGCTAGCGCTGCTGCCGCTGGCCCCATTGAAAAGACTGGCGATGTCGCAGCGATATCCCAGCAATTTTGGGATATCTGCCTGCGTTTTTCTCGTACTGCAATGCGAGACTTTAACTTTAGAATCGCATTGCAGTGGAGAAAAAAATGCCAGTGGGTGGGAGCCCTGAGTCAGTGAGGCCTTTCGTCTTTATACATATAGATAACATATATAGTATGTACTTATTGCTATAAGTTTAGCTATATAGAACGTCCTCCCTTTTTCCCCTCCCAGTCTCTGAATACTACCGGTAGTTGATCTTTGTCCTTTTGCCATGTGGTCTGTAGTGCTGTGTGCAAATTTCTCCTTTGTTCTCGACTCAATGCTGGAGAAAAGGGAGGGGCAAGGAGCAGGAAGCCAGTATGTGTGTCATGTGATTCAAGTTGGCTGAATGTGGAGGTAGTCTGATATTGCAGAGACTACCTCCCCATCATCCAGACTACTGAACCCATCTTCAGCAGCCAATGCAGCAGACGTCTGACTTCAGGTTGCTGTCCAGCAGCAACCATGATGAAAGATGTTGTTACTTGTCTCTGTAAATCAAATCATTATAGTGAAATACATATAGTTGTACAATAAATAGACAGTTTACGCTGGTCAATGCTCCTCTCCACCACAATCCCCCTTTGAAATGTCTATTTTACTGTCCCTAACTCCTATCCACCTTCCCTGATATGCCTTTCCAAAACAGTTCTGCGGCCCTTTTGACAACCCATTGCTTATTCATGGGCTCCCAGAGTCACCGACTTGGCATATCAGATGATCAGCTGCTTTCCCTAAAGCTGAATCTTGTTGTATCTGGGGGGAAGGGACTGCAGTGGAGCATAAGGTTTGTCGACATCTGTGTTTCCGTGTTCCAAAAAGGCACATGGTCGGCACTGCACCAGTGATTGTCTTCTCGCACATTTTCTTTCTACATGGTATGACACAGCAGGCAATAATTGCAAAAATGATTAGGTCACACAAGACAGCAATGCCTATTTGGGCCAGGATCCTTTGCCACCCGCTCATCTATGAAAAGTACTGGTCCCAAGGTTCAGTTATGCTTGAGTTCCTTTTTAGTTCTTCCGATAGTGCAGTCAGCTTCTTAATGGCAACTGTGACTTTATCTGTGGGTCCTGTATTGTCTGGGATGTAGGTACAACATGTCTTCTCTATCATCTTACAGACACCCCCCTTTTCCACTAATATCATATCTAGGGCTATTCTATTTTGAAAAGTCATAGTCGAGGTGGGCCCTAATTGATTAGCTACTCCCTGTAAGGCGTCCCTGGTATAATTTACAAACCGTTGCTGATTATAATAGATATAAGTAATCCAGTCAACATTTTTGTTTACAGTAATAATTAGGAAAATTGACTCAAACCTAGCCTTAACCTGGTCTCTAGCTTTAAACTCGTCAGGTACCCCCCTTGGCTGTCCTATAGCATCAGTATACACTTGTGGATCCAAGCTGCCACCCGGGGCTTATCTTCTTGCCCTATGGCGGCTGTTGGAAGTGGCATTAATATGCCCAATGCATCAGACAGGATATGGAGGGGCATAAGGGCCTTTGCTAGAGTGCATTTCCCTGTCCATCTACCTTCCAGGTAGGTCCTCAACCTCATGTCCCCACAAAGCCAGTAGACATCTCCCAAGGATTGAACTTGATTCTGTGTCCTCTGCCCTCCTCATGTTCCGGAGGAGGAGCAATACCCGTCGGTGAAGTTCCCCCAAAATCTCCCTCCACCCCGTCTGTTTGCATAGCAAGTGTAATTTCCGGGGTAGATGGTAATGCTCCCCTCCCCCCCCCCCCCCCCCCCCGTCTAACCAGTCCCAACAGGAGAAATGCCCACAGCACAACAAGGCCAGCTCCTCTGGAGGTGAGGCTTTCTTACAATGTGAAGCATGGATCCAAGTAGGTTTTCCGTCCAGCTTCACAGCTGTGGCAGTAGTCAGGAGACACATCCGCTCACTAACCACGTCAAGGTTCCTTGCTTGTAGTGAGTCCCTATACTACTATAAATACATCACAGAAGGGGAAATAAAAACAATTACAGAAAATGGCCATATACTTACTGACTAAGGAGGGCAGATAGCTGCATCCTCTCATCATGCAGGTAGCAGACTACCAAATGAAGGAGCCAATTACACCTGTGAGGGACACCGATGAAACAGCCCCTCACACAGCCTCTTAATATAGAGGGGGGTAGCTGATTGGTGTATACTCCCACACAGAGTGGATACAAAGTGGCAGATCTTCTGATACATGTAGTGCACCATGCAGACCAGCAACCTATTAATGACGCCATAGTAGTTTGTTCAGGTTGCCCTGCACCCCGAAAAGTAAAACCACATTGGTACTGCCACCCTGGGCTTCCCTTGGAATTTTAAAGCCACACTGCATGTGAATAATAGATAATAAATGCAAGGCATTAGTTGGATTTTGGCCAAGACACATCGGCTCACTAACCACGTCAAGGTTCCTTGCTTGTAGTGAGTCCCTATACTACTATAAATACATCACAGAAGGGGAAATATAAAAACATAGAAACAATCACAGAAAATGCCCATATACTTACTGACTAAGGAGAGCAGATAGCTGCATCCTCTCATCATGTAGGTAACAGACTACCAAATGAGGGAGCTAATTACACCTGTGAGGGACACCGATGAAACAGTCACTCACACTGCCTCTTGATATAGAGGGGGTAGCTGCTTGGTGTATACTCCCACACAGAGTGGATACAAAGTGGCAGATCTTGGAGTGGCCTTTTGTTGCATTTTCCGGCCACTCTCTCAGGCAGCAAATCAAGAGTATAGGTACAAGCAGCACTCTTTTAAGTCTTGCAGTGAAGCAGGACTGAATAAAAATATGCACGCCACTAAAGGGAATCCGGATCCAAGAATTCCAAATTGTCACAAGAAAAGAATGGTTCGTGGCAGCATGTAAGGATGCAATAAAATCAATCCTTTATTTTCTCCCCATAGTAAAAGCTGCAACGTTTCGATCTCTATGGGAGATCTTTGTCAAGCATAATGAGACCCACATTACACCCTCCATATATAGCAGCAGAATAAAATCTAACAATCAACACGTGTGTATTTACAAACACATAAACATACCATTGGTGTAGTCCCAACGTGCCCTCGCTCTGCATTATGCCCAGCGGCGTCTCCAGTGTACTGTGCCCATGCACGGGAGCTCCTGTGAATCGCGAGATCCAGATGACGTGGTCACGAAGCCGCTGACGTCATTGCACGTACCGCGAATGCGTGAGAGTTCTCACACATCGCGGGACCTGTCAGCCAAGACAAGAAGTCAGGAAGAGTTCAAGCACGGCGATCTGCGCACGTACAGAAGCTAACAGCACGCTTGAGCGACGGCAGCAGAGGAAAACCTCAACAGTCAGTACCCCGCACTGCCAATAGAGGGCAATAAGCCATAATTACATATAGAAGCAATAGAATAAAGCACCATCATAGAAAAAGGGTCTATGGTCAAATATTTCCCAAATACATATATGGAAGCAACAATACTCATGACTAAATGAAAATCTAAAGAGAAAAAATATATATCTTACAAAAAGGGTGCCAAAAAAATATTTTTATTAACATCCATATAATATGTAATTTTAAAGGTGAAGTCATAATGAGAAGAGGACACGTGCGAAAATGGAGCATGTCACGGTTTTTTTCATGCTCCATTTTTTTTTATTCACTTTTATTGACCATCCGCGGGTATTTATCTACCCGCGGGTGGTCAATCATATTTTGCCTGTGGACATGAGGCCTTAACATCCAAATTTTATGTATGGAATCTAATTTTCTCGCTTCCCAATGTCATAGAAACCTGAAATTTGGCACGAGCATTGATTATGTCATAAATAGGAAAAGTTAATGGGTCCCAACTCGATTATTCAATTCTAAGCGCCAAACAATTAGCGTCCAAATTTTACGTATGGAATCTAATTCTCTCACTTCCTGATGTCATCTATATACAGTATATATATAAATATATATATATATATATATATATATATATATATATATATATATATATATATATATATATAAATTAATGTCTGTCTGTCCGTTATGCATTACTGCCCCATTCATCCAATCGCCATGAAACTTTGGGAAGTTGCTGAGTACACTCCTGGGAAGATTACTGGCATAGTACATCTATCCTATGATAGGTGGCGCGCGTGCGAGCATCATCGACAGTTATGCCCCCCAGACAAAGATCGTTTGATTTCCATTTCAAGCACAAAAGCAAAAGGCATTACGAGCAACGGGATGAGTGTTCAACTACAAAATGATGCATCCGCCGATATTGAGAATGCTGAGGTAAAATGAAAGCTGTGCTGTGATTGGTTGCTACTTCTTATACTGCTGAGGTAACATGAAAGCTGTGCTGTGATTGGTTGTTATATATTATACTGCTGAGGTAACATGAAAGCTGCGCTGTGATTGGTTACTACTTCTTATACTACTGAGGTTACATGAAAGCTATGCTGTGATTGGTTGATACTTCTTATACTACTCAGGTTACATGAAAGCTGTGCTGTGATTGGTTGCTATATATTATACCGCTGAGGTAAAATGAATGCTGCGCTTTGATTGGTTGCTATTTTTTATATTGCTGAGGCAAAATAAGAGTTGCGCTGTGATTGGTTGTTATTTCTCTTTCTGCTGAGGTAACATGTAAGCTGCACTGCGATTGGTTGTTATCTAGAGATATAAAAACGAATGTATGTATGTTTGTCTGTCTTCGCAGCAATGCACGATGGGTAAGCTAGTCTATATATATATATATACAGACACACACATACATTCAATTTTATATATATATATATATATATATATATATATATATAAAATTGAATGCATGTGTGTGTCTGTCTGTCCTTTATGCGCCACTACAACATTCATCCGATCGCCATGAAACTTTGGGAAATTGTTGAGTACACTCTTGGGAAGATTATAGGCATAGTACAACTACCCTATGACAAATGGCGCGCTTGCGAACGTCGACAGCTACGCACCCACCCCCCCCCCCCCCCCCCCCCGCACGTAGATCATTTGCCACCAATTGTCTCACTTCTCAATGTCATAGAAACTTGAAATTTGGCACGAGCATTGATTATGTCATAAATAGGAAAAGTTAATGGGTCCCAACTCGATTATTTAATTCTAAGCGCTAAAGAATTAGCATCCAAATTTTACGTAGTACGGAATCTAATTCTCTCACTTCCCGATGTAATTTGGCATGGGCATTGATTAAGTCATAAATAGGAAAAGTTAATGGGTCCCAATTCAATTATTCAATTCTAAGCGCCAAAGAATTAGCGTCCAAATTTTACGTACGGAATCTAATTTTCACACTTCTCAATGTCATAGAAACTTGAAATTTGGGACGAGCATGGAACATGTCATAAATAGGAAAGTTAAAAGGTCCCAACTCGATTATTCAATTCTAAGCGCAAAAGAATTAGCATCCAAATTTTACGTACGGAATCTAATTCTCTCACTTCCCGATGTAATTTGGCATGAGCATTGATTATGTCATAAATAGGAAAAGCTAATGGGTCCCAACTCGATTATTCAATTCTAAGCACCAAAGAATTAGCGTCCAAATTTTACGTACGTAATCTAATTTTCTCACTTCCCAATGTCATAGAAACTTGAAATTTGGGACAAGCATGGAACATGTCATAAATAGGAAAGTTAAAAGGTCCCAACTCGATTATTCAATTCTAAGCGCAAAAGAATTAGCATCCAAATTTTATGTACGGAATCTAATTCTCTCACTTCCCGATGTAATTTGGCATGAGCATTGATTATGTCATAAATAGGAAAAGCTAATGGGTCCCAACTCGATTATTCAATTCTAAGCTCAAAAGAATTAGCGTCCAAATTTTATGTACGGAATCTAATTCTCTCACTTTCTGATGTCATCTATATATATATAAAAATGAATGTATGTATGTCTGTCTGTCCTTTATGCATTACTACACCATTCATCCAATCACCATGAAACTTTGGGAAGTTGTTGAGTACACTCCTGGAAAGATTACTGGCATAGTACAACTATCCTACGATAGGTGGGGTGTGTGCAACCATCGTTGACAGTTATGCACCCCAGACAAAGATCACTTGATTTCCATCTCAAGCACAAAAGCAAAAGGCATTAAGAGCAAGCGGGTTCAACTACAAAATTATGCATCCACCGAACGTTTCGCAAGACAATTGCTGCATATTGAGAATGCTGAGTTAAAATGAAAGCTGTGCTGTGATTGGTTGCTACTTCTTATATTACTGATGTTACATGAAAGCTGTGCTGTGATTGGTTGCTATATATTATACCGCTGAGGTAAAATGAATGCTGAGGTAAAATGAATGCTGCGCTGTGATTGGTTGCTATTTTTTATATTGCTAAGGCAAAATAAAAGTTGCACTGTGATTGGTTGTTATTTCTCTTACTGCTGAGGTAACATGAAAGCTGCGCTGTGATTGGTTGTTATATTTTATACTGCTGAGGTAACATTAAAGCTGCGCTGTGATTGGGTGTTATATATTATAAAGCTGAGGTAACATGTAAGCTGCATTGCGATTGGTTGTTATATATTATACCACTGAGGTAACATGAAAGCTGCGCTGTGATTGATTGTTATCTAGATATATAAAAACGAATGAATGTATGTCTGTCTGTCTTCGCAGCAACGCGCGACGGGTAAGCTAGTACACTATAAAATAGCTTAGTCATCTACTATGTCCTAAGCGTTCATCTTTGCAAAGAACAAAGATTTGTTTCCCCTAAGTTATCACTAGAGATGAGTGAAACGTATTCGTCCGAGCTTGATATTCGTGCGAATATTAGGGTGTTCGGGATGTTCGTTATTCGTAACGAACACCATGCGGTGTTCGGGTTACTTTCACTTCCTTCCCTGAGACGTTAGCGCGCTTTTCTGGCCAATTGAAAGACAGGGAAGGCATTACAACTTCCCCCTGCGACGTTCAAGCCCTATACCACCCCCCTGCTGTGAGTGGCTGGGAAGATCAGATGTCACCCGAATATAAAAGTCGGCCCCTCCCGCGGCTCGCCTCAGATGCCTTGTGAGTTAGATGAGGGACAGTGCTGCTGGTACCGGAGCTGCTGTAGGGAGAGAAATAGCAGTTAGTGTAGGCTTCAAGAACCCCAAAGGTCCTTATTAGGGCCAGTAATACCTGTGTGTTGGCTGCTGTTAGCAGTGACTTTTTTTTTTTTTTTCTCAAAATCGCCTCTGCAGAGCGTTGCACCTGGCATTAGGGACAGAAGTGTTGGATAGGCAGGGAGAGTGTTAGGAGTGAGTGTAGCCTTCAAGAACCTCAACGGTCCTTTCTAGGGCCATATTTAACCGTGTGCAGTACTGTGCTGGCTGCTGTTAGCTGTGCTGCATTTTTTTTTTTTTCTCAAAATCGCCTCTGCAGAGCATTGCACCCTCCATTGATGCTACAGGGAAAGAATTGTGTAGGCAGGGCCACAACACAGTTATTATTCATTGAATATACGCAGTGGGTCCTTTTGGTGTAAAAAAAGGGAAAAGAAATCTATTTGTCCTGCCTCTGTCCGTCCTAAGGGCTGTGGACACGTGTGAGCTGCGTGTACAACGTTAAAAAATCAGACGCACCCAGCTACGGTTTACTGCTGGCTTCGCCATTTGCTTTCCTTAATTGGGAAAAAAATACCTGCTCTGCCAGAGTTAATAACTCTGCTACCCTCAAGTTCTGTGACACATTAGCAGGGCCACAGCACAGTTATTAAACTTCTCATGTTCATTGAATATACGCAGTGGGTCCTTTTGGTGTAAAAAAAGGGAAAAGAAATCTATTTGTCCTGCCTCTGTCCGTCCTAAGGGCTGTGGACACGTGTGAGCTGCATGTACAACGTTAAAAAATCAGACGCACCCAGCTACGGTTTACTGCTGGCTTCGCCATTTGCTTTCCTTAATTGGGAAAAAATACCTGCTCTGCCAGAGTTAATAACTCTGCTACCCTCAAGTTCTGTGACACATTAGCAGGGCCACAGCACAGTTATTAAACTTAGATTATTCATTCACTAGAGGCAGTGGGGCCTTTCGTTTTCAAAAAAGGGAAAAAAATTATATTTGGCCTGCAGTCTTGCGCCAATTTATTTCCTGTCTGTGAAATCAAATCACTGGTAATACAGCATGCTGAGGGGTAGGGGTAGGCCTAGAGGACGTGGACGCGGCCGAGGACGCGGAGGGCCAAGTCAGGGTGTGGGCACAGGCCGAACTCCTGTTCTAGGTGTATCGCAGCCGTCTGCTGCGCGATTAGTAGACAGGCACGTTTCTGGCGTCCCGACAGTCATCGCACAATTCATGGGTCCACGCGGGAGACGGTTATTAGATAATGAGCAGTGTGAGCAGGTCCTGTCCTGGATGGCAGAAAGTGCTTCGAGCAAACTATCGTCCACCCGCAGTTCTGCGCCGTCCACTGCTGCAAATCAGAATCCTCTGTCTGCTGCTCCTCCTTCCTCCCAGCCTCCTCACTCCACTCCAATGACACCTGCTCAGCTGCGTGAAGACTCCCAGGAACTGTTCTCTGGCCCCTGCTCAGATTGGGCAGCAGTGGTTCCTCTCCCACCAGAGGAGTTTATCGTCACTGATGCCCAACCATTGCAAAGTTCCCGGGGTCCGGGGGATGAGGCTGGGGTATTCCGCAAACTGTCTCAAGAACTTTCTGTGGGTGAGGAGGACGATGACGATGAGACACAGTTGTCTTGCAGTCAGGTAGTAGTGAGGGCAGTAAGTGCGAGGGAGGAGCGCACAGAGGATTCTGAGGAAGAGCAGCAGGACGATGAGGTGACTGACCCCACCTGGTTTGCAACGCCTACTCAGGACAGGTCTTCAGAGGGGGAGGCAGGGGCAGCAGCAGGGCAGGTTGCAAGAGGCAGTGCGGTGTCCAGGGGTAGAGGCAGGGCCAGACCAAATAATCCACCAACTGTTTCCCAAAGCGCACCCTCGCGCCATGCCACCCTGCAGAGGCCGAGGTGCTCTAAGGTCTGGCAGTTTTTCACAGAGACGCCTGACGACCGACGAACAGTGGTGTGCAACCTTTGTCGCGCCAAGATCAGCCGGGGAGCCACCACCAACAGCCTCACCACCACCAGCATGCGCAGACATATGATGGCCAAGCACCCCACAAGGTGGGACGAAGGCCGTTCACCGCCTCCGGTTTGCACCCCTGCCTCTCCCCCTGTGCCCCAACCTGCCACTGAGATGCAACCCCCCTCTCAGGACACAGGCACTACCGCCTCATGGCCTGCACCCACACCCTCACCTCCGCTGTCCTCGGCCCCATCCACCAGTGTAGTTCAGCGCACCGTCCAGCCGTCGCTTGCGCAACTGTTGGAGCGCAAGCGCAAGTACGCCGCCACGCACCCGCACGCTCAAACGTTAACCGTCCGCATAGCAAAATTCATCAGCCTTGAGATGCTGCCGTATAGGGTTGTGGAAACGGAGTCCTTCAAAAGTATCATGGAGGCGGCGGCCCCGCGCTACTCAGTTCCCAGTCGCCACTACTTTTCCCGATGTGCCGTCCCAGCCCTGCACGACCACGTCTCCCGCAACATTGTACGCGCCCTCACCAACGCGGTTACTGCCAAGGTCCACTTAACAACGGACACGTGGACAAGCACAGGCGGGCAGGGCCACTACATCTCCCTGACGGCACATTGGGTGAATTTAGTGGAGGCTGGGACAGAGTCAGAGCCTGGGACCGCTCACGTCCTACCCACCCCCAGAATTGCGGGCCACAGCTCGGTGGTGGTATCTGCGGAGGTGTATGCTTCCTCCACTAAAGCACCCTCCTCCTCCTCCTCCTCCTCCGCAACCTCTGTCTCGCAATCAAGATGTGTTAGCAGCAGCATGTCGCCAGCAGTCGGTGTCACGCGGTGTGGCAGCACAGCGGTGGGCAAGCGTCAGCAGGCCGTGCTGAAACTACTCAGCTTAGGAGATAAGAGGCACACGGCCCACGAACTGCTGCAGGGTCTGACACAGCAGACCGACCGCTGGCTTGCGCCGCTGAGCCTCCAACCGGGCATGGTCGTGTGTGACAACGGCCGTAACCTGGTGGCGGCTCTGCAGCTCGGCAGCCTCACGCACGTGCCATGCCTGGCCCACGTCTTTAATTTGGTGGTTCAGCGCTTTCTGAAAAGCTACCCACGCTTGTCAGACCTGCTCGTAAAGGCGCGCCGGCTCTGCGCACATTTCAGCAAGTCCCACACGGACGCTGCCACCCTGCGCACCCTGCAACATCGCTTTAAGCTGCCAGTGCACCGACTGCTGTGCGACGTGCCCACACGGTGGAACTCTACGCTCCACATGTTGGCCAGGCTCTATGAACAGCGTAGAGCTATAGTCGAATACCAACTCCAACATGGGCGGCGCAGTGGGAGTCAGCCTCCTCAATTCTTTTCAGAAGAGTGGGCCTGGTTGGCAGACATCTGCCATGTCCTTGGTAATTTTGAGGAGTCTACCCAGGTGGTGAGCGGCGATGCTGCAATCATTAGCGTCACCATTCCTCTGCTATGCATCTTGAGAAATTCCCTGCAAAGCATAAAGGCAGCTGCTTTGCGCTCGGAAACGGGGCGGTGGAAGACAGTATGCCGCTGGATAGTCAGGGCACCCTCCTGTCTATTTCTCAGCGCGTACAGGAGGAGGAGGAGGAGCATGAGGAGGATGAGGAGGAGGGGGAAGAGACAGCTTGGCCCGCTGCTGACGGTACACCGGCTGATTGCCTGTCATCCTTTCAGCGTGTATGGCCTAAGGAGGAGGAGGAGGAGGAGGAGGATCCTGCAAGTGATCTTCCTAGTGAAGACAGCCATGTGTTGCGTACAGGTACCCTGGCACACATGGCTGACTTCATGTTAGGATGCCTTTCTCGTAACCCTCGCGTTGCACGCATTCTGGCCACAACGGATTACTGGGTGTACACACTGCTCGACCCACGCTATAAGGAGAACCTGCCCACTCTCATTCCCGAAGAGGAAAGGGGTTCGAGAGTGTTGCTATACCACAGGACCCTTGCGGACAAGCTGATGGTAAAATTCCCAGCCGACAGCGCTAGTGGCAGAAGGCGCAGTACCGAGGGCAAGGTAGCAGGGGAGGTGCGGAGATCGAGCAGCATGTACATCCCAGGCAGTGCAACAGTCTTTAAGGGCCTGGACAGCTTTATGGCTCCCCACCAAGACTGTGTCACCGCTCCCCAGTCAAGGCTGAGTCGGCGGGAGCACTGTAAAAGGATGGTGAGGGAGTACGTAGCCGATCGCACGACCGTCCTCCGTGACGCCTCTGCCACCTACAACTACTGGGTGTCGAAGCTGGACACGTGGCCTGAACTAGCGCTGTATGCCCTGGAGGTGCTTGCTTGTCCTGCGGCTAGCGTCTTGTCGGAGAGGGTGTTTAGTGCGGCTGGGGGAATCATCACAGATAAGCGTACCCGCTTGTCAACCGACAGTGCCGACAGGCTAACACTCATCAAGATGAACAAAGCCTGGATTTCGCCAGACTTTTCTTCTCCACCAGCGGACAGCAAGGATACGTAAGCAATACGTAGGCTGCACCCGCGGATGGAAGCTACGTTCTCTCTCACCATCCAAAACGGGGACATTTCTGCTTCATCAATCTGTGTCTAATATTCCTCCTCCTCCTCCTGCTCCTCCTCCTGAAACCTCACGTAATCACACTGAACGGGCAATTTTTCTTAGGGCCACAAGGCTCACTCAAATAATTTTTCTGAACAATTTTTAAAAGTTTCAATGCGCTTAAAAGCGTTGGAACTTTAACTTGAACCAATTTTTCGTTACACTGGGCTGCCTCCAGGCCTAGTTACCACTTAAGCCACATTAACCAAAGCGATTAATGGGTTTCACCTGCCCTCTTGGCTGGCCATGGCCAATTTTTTGGATGTACATTAGTACTGTTGATACAGCAATTTTTGTGGGCCCTCGCCTACAGTGTAATCAAATTAATTTTTAGCCCACCTGCATTACAGCTGACGTTACCTCAGCTGTGTTGGGCAATGCAATGGGATATATTTATGTACCGCCGGTGGCTTCCTGGCACCCACCCAGGCAGTGGGTCCACAGGGAATTATAAATGCATCTGTTTCCACTTGTAAAGAACCCCAGTCTGACTGGGGCATGCAGTGTGGGCCGAAGCCCACCTGTATTACGCACGGCATTACTACCTCAGCTGTGTTGGGCAATGCAATGGGATATTTTTGTGTACCGCCGGTGGGTTCCAGGGAGCCACCCATGCTGTAGGTGCACACGGAGTGTAACCTACATGTGTCCACTTGTAAAGAACCCCAGTCTGACTGGGGCATGCAGTGTGGGCCGAAGCCCACCTGTATTACGCACGACATTACTACCTCAGCTGTGTTGGGCAATGCAATGGGATATTTTTGTGTACCGCCGGTGGGTTCCAGGGAGCCACCCATGCTGTAGGTGCACACGGAGTGTAACCTACATGTGTCCACTTGTAAAGAACCCCAGTCTGACTGGGGCATGCAGTGTGGGCCGAAGCCCACCTGTATTACGCACGACATTACTACCTCAGCTGTGTTGGGCAATGCAATGGGATATTTTTGTGTACCGCCGGTGGGTTCCAGGGAGCCACCCATGCTGTCAGTCGACAGGGACTTCACAATAGGGAGTTGTACCTGCCTGTGTCTATGAATTAAAAAGCCCGGTCTAACTGGGGCATGCAGACACCTGGACAGAATGAATAGTGTGTGGCACATAGGTTCCCCATTGCTATGCCCACGTGTGCAGCTCCTGATGGCGGTGGCACAGCATTCTATTTCTCATTGCTTCTGTACAGCATTGTGGGCTATCGCCCCGCCCCTTTTAAAGAGGGTCGCTGCCTAGCCGTGCCAACCCTGTGCAGTGTGTGCCTGCGGTCCCTCGTCATGGCAGACGCACTTCTAAATAGACATGAGGGTGGTGTGGCATGAGGGCAGCTGAAGGCTGCGCAGGGACAGTTTGGTGTGCGCTGTGGAGGGGAGGGGGTGCGGTTGGGCAGCATGTAACCCAGGAGAAGTGTCAGTGGAGTGTCATGCAGGCAGTGATTGTGCTTTGTTGGAGGTAGTGTGGTGCTTAGCAAAGGTATGCCATGCTAATGAGGGCTTTTCAGAAGTAAAAGTTGTTGGGAGGGGGGGGGGCCCACTCTTGCCGGTATTGTGGCTTAATAGTGGGACCTGTGAACTTGAGATGCAGCCCAACATGTAGCCCCTCGCCTGCCCTATCCGTTGCTGTGTCGTTCCCATCACTTTCTTGAATTGCCCAGATTTTCACACATGAAAACCTTAGCGAGCATCGGCGAAATACAAAAATGCTCCGGTCGCCCATTGACTTCAATGGGGTTCGTTATTCGAAACGAACCCTCGAACATCGCGGGAAGTTCGTTTCGAATAACGAACACCCGAGCATTTTGGTGTTCGCTCATCTCTAGTTATCACACATCCAAAGTGGCCACATTTAGAGTGTAATAAAGTCTGGTCAAACAAGACCTTGCTTCAGACAATGGTAATGTTAGAACTGGATTAACTAAGCTCAGCAGGTCTTTACTAGAGAGGTTCATAGTCCATGCGATGATATACTCATAAAAAATTAAATTATACACTCACTATAGTTTATATTTTTGGCTATTGAAACACAAGATTGGGGGCTGCAAATAGCCACTTTTATATATTTTCACCACAATAATCATTCATCATTGTCACAATCATTACAGTAACTTTTTTTCCCCAAGTAAATTATTACACAATATTAGCACTCAATTTTCCTATTTTAAAGGGGTTGTCTCGCGAAATCAAGTGGGGTTATACACTTCTGTATGGCCATATTAATGCACTTTGTAATGTACATCGTGCATTAAATATGAGCCATACAGAAGTTATTCACTTACCTGCTCCGTTGCTGGCGTCCTCGTCGCCATGGTGCCGTCTAACTTCGGTGTCTTCTTGCTTTTTTAAACGGGCTTGCGCAGATGGATCTTCTCCCTTCGGCTGGTCTCGGAAGCATCGGCGTTTTGGCTCCGCCCCCTTGTACGCGTCATCGCATAGCTCCGCCCCCATCACATGCCGATTCCAGTCAATCAGGAGGCTGGAATCGGCACGTGACGGGGGCGGAGCTACGTGATGACGCGTACAAGGGGGCGGAGCCAAAACGCCGATGCTTCCGAGACCAGCCGAAGGGAGAAGATCCATCTGCACAAGCGCGTCTAAAAAAGCAAGAAGACACCGAAGTTAGACGGCACCATGGCGACGAGGACGCCAGCAACGGAGCAGGTAAGTGAATAACTTCTGTATGGCTCATATTTAATGCACGATGTATATTACAAAGTGCATTAATATGGCCATACAGAAGTGCTGAACCCCACTTGATTTCGCGAGACAACCCCTTTAAGATTTGTAACAAGTAGCTTATTATGCAATATGCATTCACATAATTTTCATAATTTTCCCACAAAACAAAACTCAAACAGATATACTAATAATCCAACTCATGAAAATTAATTTGTACATAACAATATGCCAGTAGTCATCATCAATCATGTACATCTCACACTTACACTTCCCCTGTCTTCACCAATCCATCCAGTATGCAGTATTTTTAAATTCCACATTTGTATGGCGTTCTGCATCATCTCAGATGTGTAGGCACAAAACTATTACTAGGATCCACAAACATTTAACAAACGATTTACCTGTACACAGACAGACATTACACATTGAACAAGGGTCTTCCTACAGCTAATGTTCATAAGAAAGATGGGGTCTGTCTTTCAACACATATGAATTTTTCTAAACTCAATATGAATTTAGGCATTCGTGGTTGGTTTTACAACATTCAGGGCTGAAGCAAAGCTAACACTATCTATTATATGGTGATATCATATCTCAATGAGTGACCAGGGTTCTGTTCTTGTATTCCTACAAACAACAAAAAGGTTATTAGTAGAGATGAGCGAACGTACTCGGTAAGGGCGATTTCGCAATCGAGCACTGCGATTTTCGAGTACTTCACTATTTGGGTGAAAAGTACTCGGGTGCGCTGTGGGTGAGCGGGGGGTTGCAGAGGGGAGTGGGGGGGAGAGGGAGAGAGAGATGGCTCCCCCCTGTTCCCCGCTGCTACCCCCCCCCCCCCCCACTCCCCTCTGCAACCCCCCGCCCCACAGCGCACCCGAGTACTTTTCACCCAAGTAGTGAAGTACTCGAAAATCGCGGTGCTCGATTGCGAAATCGCCCTAACCGAGTACGTTCGCTCATCTCTAATAAGAACATAACGTGCTCTATTATACAAGTAAGTACAAATATTTCAATTTTACCCGGCATTGCGCTCCAAGTATATAAGAACATAACGTGCTCTATTATACACATAAGTACACCTATTTCAAATTTTTCCTCCCAAATTCTCTCTTGGTCCTCAGCATTCCCTCAATAACCGCCTTGAGACAACAATTACGGCATACAAAATACCCCTTATCGACAGGTTGCCCGGTGAATCTTTGGAGTAGGCAACACTAAATTACCTGTCTTTGATGACCACCAGCGGTCGGACTAGGCACAGGAAGACAGGCAATCACAAATAAGTTACACAGGTAGACAACTCAAAGCTATCTTACCGTGTATTGTAGAAAGGATAGATAAATACTAAGCTCTGGCTTAGTATTAACAAGTAGATGTTAGCAACTTTTTGCATTATGTAGGATGGCATAAGGCACGATAAATTAGAGGAGCAGATTCACTATTGCCTGACTGATACGCCACATAATGCATCTAAATTTGTTTGGAAGCTTCAATAGCATCCTTCTTGAATGGTGATTGTAAATTTTCTTCTTTGGAGCATTGGTTGCATTGAGCATAAAGAATTTGCACAGCAATTTTCCAAAAAGAAAGTAGACAACAAGGATAGGAATCAAACCTATACTTAAAGAGCACAATGACTGCTTGCGCATAAGTGTCAGCGGGTAAGAGGTTGCGCGAGAGAGGCAGCGGGTGAGGGGTTGCAGCAGCGGGTGAGGGGTTGCGGCAGCGGGTGAGGGGTTGCGGCAGCGGGTCAGCGGTTGCGGCAGCGGGTGAGGGGTTGCGGCAGCGGGTCAGCGGTTGCGGCAGCGGGTCAGCGGTTGCGGCAGCGGGTCAGCGGTTGGGCAGCGGGTCAGCGGTTGCGGCAGCGGGACAGCGGTTGCGGCAGCGGGACAGCGGTTGCGGCAGCGGGACAGCGGTTGCGGCAGCGGGTCAGCGGTTGCGGCAGCGGGACAGCGGTTGCGGCAGCGTGTGAGCGGAGTGTGAGCAAGTCTATCTTCACTACTTCCACAAGTAAATTGTAGATCCCCATTAGGATGAGCTCCATGCCTGGCAATGTCATCCAGTGTGCTACTTGTGCAATGTATGCGGTCCTTGATCAGCCGATCGAGGGTGCATACTGTTGCGCAAGATGCATGCACGTTGCAAATTTAGAAGCCCAAATTCTGGATCTAAATGGGCAACTGGCAACACTGAGAGCCATTGCCATCATGGAAAGGAGTTTGGTGCTCACTGAGCAGGCACTCGCTGGGGTAGAGGCGGAGGGCGGATGGTAGTACGGAAGAGCAGGGGGAGCAGGCAGTCAGCTGGGTGACAGAAAGAAGGAGGGATAGAGGGAAGAGAACCAGGGAGGCTAGTCCTGAACTGGCACAACCCAACAAGTTTGCACGATTGGCAGATGAGGGGGATGCCATTACAGAGCCAGCACCGCTGCAGCACGACACGCCCTCTGAACGCCAGGGGGATGACTGCTCCAGTGAGACAGGGACGGGGAGCGCAGGGCAGGCTAGACAGGTTCTAGTGGTGGGGGACTCAATTATTAGGGGGACAGAGAGGGCAATCTGCCATAAAGACCGGGATCGTCGAACGGTGTGTTGTCTTCCTGGCGCTCGAGTTCGACACATCGCGGATCGGATTGACAGATTACTGGGAGGGGCTGGTGAGGATCCAGCGGTCATGGTGCACGTTGGCACCAATGAACAAGTTAGAGGTCAATGGAGGGCCCTCAAAAATGATTTCAGGGACTTAGGGTCCAAGCTCAGGGCGCGGACCTCCAGGGTAGTTTTCTCGGAAATACTACCTGTACCTAAAGCCACACTAGAAAGGCAGCAGGACCTTAGGGAGGTAAACAAGTGGCTCCGGAGTTGGTGCAAGAAGGAGGGATTTGGGTTCCTGGAGAACTGGGCTGACTTTGCGGTCGGCTACAGGCTCTACCGTAGGGACGGGCTGTATTTAAATGGGGAGGGTGCAGCTGTGCTGGGGGAAAAGATGGCTAGAAGGCTGGAGGAGTGTTTAAACTAGGGACTGGGGGGGAGGGTAAAATGAGAAATAGTGGGGTAGCCAGTGTAATTAGCGATCTGGGTCCAAGCAAAGGGAATGGGGGACGAGCAGGGGGTGGGGTTAGTACAGTTAGAACTGATAGATCAGCCATAAGTACGAATAGCAACAAAACAAATTTAAAAAACAAAAAAAATGAAATAAATTGTATGATCACGAATGCACGAAGTCTGATCGGTAAAGTGGGCGAGCTTGAAGCGAGAATGACCGATGAAAACTATGATATAGTCGGAATTACGGAAACATGGCTTGATGATAAGTGCGATTGGGCGGTGAATTTGCAGGGGTACAATCTCTTCAGAAGAGACCGAAGGAACCAGAAAGGGGGAGGGGTATGTCTGTACGTCAAATCGAACTTGAAGCCGAGGCTACGGGAGGATATAGGGGTAGGAGACGAACAGGTGGAATCTCTGTGGGTAGAAATACAGGGAGGAAAAAATAACAAAATCCTGATAGGGGTCTTCTATCGACCACCAAAAGCAACAGAAGAAACTGAAGACTTACTACTAAGGCAGATAGAAGAGGTGTCAAAACGAAACGAAGTAATTATCATGGGGGACTTTAATTACCCAGATATAACATGGGAGAACGAAACCTGCAAATCTCACAGGGGTGATAAGTTCTTGATAACTTGTGCAGGAACCAACAAGAGGGAGGGCCATTCTGGACCTAGTGCTAACTAACAAACCGGAACGTATAAAGGGGGTACAGGTTGAGGGGCACTTGGGGAACAGCGACCACAATATAATCAACTTCCAGCTGTCAATCAATAGGAAGCCTTATCAGGGAGTGACAAAGAAACTAAACTTTAGTAAAGCAAAATTTGATGAGCTTAGAACTACTATCGGTAACATTAATTGGGACAACATCCTCAAAAATATCAGTACGGAGGACAAATGGGAGGAGTTCAAAAGGATCCTAATCACCTCATGTGAGCAGTTCATTCCCTTTAAAAATAAAAGAAACTCAACTAAAAGGAAACCAATGTGGCTCGACAAGACGGTAAGAGGGGCAATAAACGAAAAGAAGAAAGCGTTCAAACTACTAAAGCAACAAGGCAGCGACGAAGCGCTAAAATCATACAGGGAAAAAAACAAAATATGCAAAGATACGATTAAAACTGCCAAGGAGGAAGCAGAAAGACAGATCGCAAAAGAGAGCAGAAACAACCCGAAGCTATTTTTCAACTACATAAACAGCAAAAGGATTTGCAGGGAGAGCGCTGGCCCTTTAAAAAACAATGCAGGAGAAATCATTGATGATGACGAAGGGAAAGCAAATCTAATAAACAGTTTCTTCTCAAGTGTGTTCACCAAAGAAAAGGAAATGCCACACGAGATGCAGGGGAATAAAACGAACCCCTCACAAAATATCTCATACCTAACGCAGGAGGAGGTGCGGAAGCGTCTAAAGAAAACTAAAATTGATAAATCACCGGGCCCAGATGGATTACACCCAAGGATACTAAAGGAACTAAGGGACGAGATAGCTAGGCCGCTATACCTAATATTTCTAGACACTATCAAGACCGGAGTAGTACCATTGGACTGGCGCATTGCCAACGTGGTTCCAATTTACAAAAAAGGGAGCAAAAGTGAGCCTGGTAACTACAGGCCAGTAAGTCTCACTTCAGTAACGGGAAAAATTTTCGAGGGGATTCTGAGAGACGCCATCGATGAGTACCTCAAGGAGATTAAGGGAATAACTCCTCACCAGCATGGATTCATGAAGGGTCGCTCATGTCAGACCAATCTGATCAGCTTCTACCATGAAGTAAGCTCTAGGCTGGACCTGGGAGAATCTATTGATCTTGTATATCTGGACTTCTCTAAAGCCTTTGACACCGTGCCACATAATAGGCTAATATACAAAATGAGGCAGCTCGGACTGGGCGAAAACGTGTGTAAGTGGGTAAAAAATTGGCTCAACGATAGAAAGCAGAGGGTGGTAATAAATGGTTCGTACTCTGATTGGACCACAGTCGCTAGCGGGGTGCCACAGGGTTCAGTATTAGGCCCCACTCTGTTCAACATATTTATTAATGACCTGATAGAGGGGCTGCACAGCAAAATATCAATATTTGCAGATGACACAAAATTATACAATATAATTAATACAACGGAGGACAATGTGCGGCTACAAACGGACCTGGATAAGCTGGGGGCTTGGGCAGAAAAATGGCAAATGAAGTTCAATGTTGAAAAATGTAAGACTATGCACATGGGCAAGAGGAACGGATGTCACAAATATTCACTTAATGGGGTACCACTAGGGAAAAGTGATATGGAAAAGGATCTGGGGGTATTAGTGGATAATAGACTAAACTGGAGTAACCAATGCCAGTCAGCCGCTGCAAAGGCAAATAAAGTCTTGGGGTGCATCAAAAGAGGTATAGGGGCGAAGGACGAGAATAGAGATGAGCGAACGTGTCCGTAACGGACACATCCGCACCCGGACACCGGCTTTAGCGAACACTGGAGTGTTCGCGCGTAAGTGTCCGGGTGCCGCCGGGGGGCGGGGAGATGCGCGGCGGCGCGGGCGGCAGTAGCGGGGAACAGGGGGGAGCCCTCTCTCTCGCCCTCTCCCCCCCACTCCCCGCCGCACCCCCCCGCGCTGCCACGGCGGCCCCCGAACTTTTTCGCCCGAACACCGAGGTGTTCGCAAAGTTCGGTGTTCGGGCGAAAAAGGGGCGGGGCCGAACGTGTTCGCTCATCTCTAGACGAGAACATTATCCTTCCATTATATAAGGCACTTGTCAGACCTCACATGGAATACTGCGTACAGTTCTGGACACCGGTGCTCAGGAAAGATGTCACAGTGCTTGAGGGGGTTCAAAGAAGAGCGACTAAACTAATACATGGAATGACGGGACTGGAATACCCAGAGAGGCTATCCAAATTGGGACTATTTACTCTAGAAAAAAGAAGGTTAAGAGGCGACCAAATAACCATGTATAAGTACATGAGGGGACAACACATGGATCTCTCCCGCGATCTGTTTACACCCAGGACCACGACGGTAACAAGAGGACATCCGCTACGATTAGAGGAAAGTAGGTTTCATCACCAACACAGAAAGGGGTTCTTTACTGTAAGAGCAGTTAGACTGTGGAACTCTCTACCGGAGGAAGTGGTGATGGCAAAATCCATAGAGGAGTTTAAAAGGGGACTTGATGTCTTTCTGGAGAAGGATATTACAGGATATAAATTTTAGGTTAAGTGTCAATCCTGGTATATAGGCAGGTAGGAACTATTAGGGGTTGATCCAGGGAACAGTCTGATTGCCATTAGGGAGTCGGGAAGGAATTTTTTCCCCAAAAGGGCTAATTGACTTCTGGCCTTGGGGTTTTTTGCCTTCCTCTGGATCAACACAGTAGGATACACAGGCTGGACTAGATGGACAATGTCTTCATTCGGCCTTACATACTATGTTACTATGTATCACCTTAACCACTTGGCCACCCCATCATTGATTCTTTGGCTTCACATTCTTTAAACATGCAACTGCACCAAACGTTAGACATTGTCTCAGCGTGTCTTGTTTTACATCTTACCATGATGACCCATCCTAAGGGCATAAATACCAAACTTTCAAACCAACAGAATTTTAAAGTTAGTTCGACCTGGGTTTTTTTTGCTAATAGATAGCTTCAATTTTCTGAGAGGTGATGGAGAAGGATAAGCTGTGTTTGAAAGTTCATTTTTATGAATTTGTGGCTAAGTGGTTAAGGTGATAAACTAAAAATCCTTTGGGGGGGTTCCCCGTGCAGGTTCAAATCCTGATGACTGCATTAACATTTGCTGCTCTTCTAACTAAACCAGCTCTAAGGTGAATATTAACACGTATGGGCTTTTGCAAGTCAATGAAAGAGTATTTTAGCTTAAAAATGTTGAGTGCCTTTTGCATGGCAAGCTTTCCACTAGTACTGTTTGTCACGCAGGTTCAAAAACTGCCCACTACACTTTACTTTGCTGATCTTCTTGATCTGTGGGAGTCAAACCAAAAAACTGCCAAAAACGTAACTTTCAACAAATATGTCCCTTGGAAAATTTTCCATAAAGGGGTTGTCTCGAGGAAGCAGTGAAATTTTTTTTTGCCCAGTCCCCCTTATTAAGCATACATTACTAAGCCCCCCTGTAAATGACTTTTCTAGCCGGTTTCTACTTACAGTTCCAGCGTTTCAGCAACTTATAAAAAGTTTCCCCAAGATGGCCGCCGGCTCTTCCCGTCGCTTGCTGTAGCCTGACGTGCGCGCTCCCGAGACGCTACCAGCTGTGTCTCCCTGACAACCAGACGCCCCGCAGCCGCCGACCGGACCCACCGCAGCCGCCGACCGGACCCACCGTGGCCGCCGACCACGGCACACGCTCTTGGGCCACAGTCACCCACCAGGCAGCAGGTAACCGGCGCTAAGCCCCGGCTCCCCCGCGCTAGGCCCCGGCTCCCCCGCGCTAGCCCCCGGCTCCCCAGCGGTAGGCCCCGGCTCCCATGTGGTATAGATGTGGGGTGGTTCATTTCAATAATTAAACCAGACCCATTCTCTGCATCGGCCTTGGCAGAGAAGGGGGTTGACTTAGTTATTGAAATGAGTAAATCAGACAGCCGCCTGTGATTACATCACTGGCCAAAAGTCCATACCATGTGAATCAGTGTCAAAACCAGGACAGAAGTAGAAGTAGTGCCCCTGGATTCAGACTTGATCAGGTAATTATTTTTCTGCCTGGATAAGCCCCTTAATTAACTAAAAATAAGCGTTATTTAAAAAGTGCAAAAATTCTGAAAGCTGCAGGACATGCACTTCAAGCTCTTTCTAACTCGCATTGTTTGACATGCAGTTTTAACAAAAGCAAAATGTTAAATGTGGGGTTTGCACGTTATTTCGACATATTATTTTACTTAAAGTATAACTGCTTTCCAAAAACCTTTGACATGTCACAGGGAGGTATCAAAAGTTTTGATCGCTGGGGTCCAGCTGCTGAGACTCCCAACAATTGCTAGAACGAGCCAGTTGAAGCATTGTCAACATGGATGCCCCAAGCTTTTCTGTTGCCTTAGACAAAGTGTGAAATGCCCCACCCATTCACGCAAAAAAAAACACACTGATTTTATAGACATTCTAAGTGCCAGTACACAAGACATCTGACACATTATATAAACCACTGAGACTTGTCTTAAGCGACAGGGTTATAGTGCCCTCAGATGCAGGTCCAATAGTAATAATGACCTCTTAATGGTCCTAGCAGTAATAGTGAACTCGTTAGTGGTCCCAGTAGTAATAGTGACCCTCATAGTGGCGCCAGTAATAATTGTGACTCTGATATTGGAACCAGTATTAATAGTGACCTTATAGTGGCCTTAGTAATAATGCCCTATTAGCTTCAATAGTGACCCCATAGTGGCTCCAATAGTAATAATGGCCCAGAAGTAAAAGTAACCGCCATAGTGGCCCCTATAGTAATTGTGACCTTGCGTTGTGGCTCAAGTATTAATAGTGTCAACTTTAGTAGTCCTCAAGGTGTGCAGCAACCCAACAGCATGAGCATTTAAATCACTCAATCTATAGCTCCCCTCAGGTGGTTACCACTGCTGTAATCAGACAGGCATCTGCAGAGCGTACAGGATGGCATCTGCATGTAGATTACTGCAGTTATTGAGCTGAAAAGCATGAAAAGCCATTGTGTGTGACTCAGTCCTCAAGATGTCCTGAAGAAATAACATTTTCTCTTTTGTCTTCAGATAACTTGTAGAGTTGACGGAGCTCTAGGTTATATCATAGTTTCACTATGGTTTCTAAAAGTTCAGCTATAAGAGGAAGCTTTGAAGAACCTGATTGTGTAAACTAACAAAAGCTTCCTACACTCCCATCCCTTGTTGGCAAGTCTTAGTATTGAATATCATTAGTAACGTTACATGCCTTTTCTGCACGCAGGTGTACTTAGAGGTGGAGGCTAGATTCCAGCAGCATATATATGAGGTGTCACCATTTTTGCATTGCAGACACACCCGCACTGTATTTCTGCATGTGGGATCTCATATTTAGGACAGCAATATGACTCTTCGTACTCGTCTTCTCTTTAGTCGCTTTTTGTTGTTGTGCTCCTGTGGAGGAGTTGATTAAACCAAACAATGCTGCAATAACTGGGGGATGGAGCCAAATGCCCTCGAGAGGCAAAATTGTACTTAACTTGGTAAAGTTTATTGAGAAATCATACAATGAGGAAAGTCAAAGTTTGTACTGGAGCACGGTTACTAAAGTGGAGAAGCCATCAATACAGGTAAAGAAACTATATTGTACATTACTCTGTAAATATTTTGTATATAAATGAGAATTCTGAGATTTCTTTGTTTAGTAATTGGAAAGAAATATAACATCCCATAAAATCACAATCAAAAAAGCACAATCCATCTGTCAGAAAAGAACTATTGCTGCATTCCTCACAGCTGTTCTCTGTAATTACAAGCTCAAGCGCTATTACATGTGTTGTACTAGCTTATGGGGTGATCGGATCCCATAGCACAGAGACTCTGTCTGATTTTTATGGGTCTGTAACACTGAAAAGGCGATTGTCATCCATGTACACAAATCAGAATAGTGCATGCTGCAACGTTTTCCCACATAGACCGCAGGTGTCAGAGCGCTGAAAGCTCCGTGACTTCTGGGTTCTCTGCCGAGTCTAAAGTGACGTCAGTGCGGCATCCCAAACCATGTGATACACCAGCCAGTGTATGCGTGGCATTATTCAACACTGAACACTGAGGGGGAGACTCTGAAACCAGCACTGATGGGCTGGTTAGGCTGTCTTCTTGCCCAATCAGCCTATAGGTTGTAGTTGTAATATATATTAACCGACCCGGTAGTTCTAAACGTGCCGTTTATACTGTGTACTGGTCATATGAGGTGCCAGAGAGTTCTCAATAGAAGTTCTCAGAAACTGAGCTGCACTGTTGCTCTGTCTTAATTTCCTGCAAGACTCGTTTTCTTTTATTATGTTTGTTACATTGGACCATGGCCAACACTAGGAATTCAAGCATCTCATTCCTGATTGTGGATGAGAGGCGGCCTCACATATGTGGCCACTACCGGCTGAAGTGAATGGGAGTTTTGAAAACTTTCTAAATCTGTCGGTTGGTGCAATATGAGAGAAGACCTGTCAGTGAGTCTTGATAAAATTTGTCAATTCTTACTGGCTGAGAGCCATAATGGTATGCCTTGTACTGTGCCCACTCTAGTGCCTTTACATTTACAGGGGACTTAATATCTTGGAAATTGATGGCATATCACAATATGATTGGTGGGAGTCCAACCTCTGGGACCTCCAACAATCCTGAAAATGAAGGAGATGCAGCAATGACTTAGTACTGCATTTCCTGCACAGCAGCACCCCAGTGGCCATCCAGTGGGCAGGGAAAACGCAGTGGGCCGTACCGCTGAAGGCTTTTACCCACTAGCGTTTTTTTTAACGCTGCGATATCACTGCGCTTTTTTCAATGGGACTTTATAATGTTAAAATTGCATCGCACAAAAATCGCAAAAGCACAAACTTGCGATTTTAACATTAGAAGGTCCCATTGAAAAAAACGCAGCGATATTGCAGCATTCAAAAAAACGCTAGTGGGTAAAAGCCCTAAAACAGTAGTTTTGTCACGTAATTCTCACCATCCGTGGAGGTCCCAGAGGTCAGACTATAGCAGATCATAAAGTGATGCCATCACTTTATAAATTTGGAAAAACTCTTTTATTGCCTCATCCCCATGGGCGTATGCGTAAAATGCTGCAGGTCTCCCTGCAGCATTCAACGCATTTTGTAACCATATGCTCTACTAAGCAGAAAGCCAGAAGTAACTGCGTATGGCTATGTATGGCACTGCTCATGCCCGCATATCACAAGAGCAATGAGGAAACACGAGTGAGAGACCCACTGTGATGGCAAAGACCAAGGGGAAATAAGATGGATGTCACGGGTAGCTCTGCGATTTTTCCTGCCAGCGGCGCCAGCTTGACCCAGTACAGTCGCCCGCAGTAAACAGGAAAATGTAGGATTGAAGAACTCGAATGTAACGTAATGCCAGCACCTTTTTTAGGCCGCTATAAAGTCCACAATCCAATAAAAAGTTTTTAGAAAACCAAACGCAGGTGCTCGGTTGCACTTTGCGCACAACTTTTCCAGCTTTGATTCCTCTACAAGTAGTAGGCTGTGCAGAAATCACAAATTTTCTTTAGTGTTTCACTTCTCTTCCACACCTTCCATCTTACACACTTTCTAGGAGACACTCTTCCCTTAGGACTCTAGTTGTCTTAAGTCCCAGTTATCTGATCAACTGCCCGTGGAGTATTCACTAATAAGCATTCACTCAAGCTTTCTATTTCTTTTCTCAGGCTGCTCAGTGGCTTCCCTTTTCTTTTTGTCATGACGGAACACACATTACTGTAAGCCTAGCGCTGTGCAGGAACGTCCACCACCTCCGACTACATTTTGTCAACTCTCTCTCTCCTCTGATACTCCACCTCTCAACTGCCCAAGACGTTCAATCACGTCACTCACGCAGTTAAACTGAGACACACATACACAACAGTCATTCCAATGCATCCACACCGCAGCTTCGGGCCACTACACATGCACACAGACATGCGCAGTGTGCTTTTTTTCATTAATTTCCCACTCTGTTTCAGAGCAGGGATGCGTATGAAAACGCTGTCAATACATAATGTATTGCATATACGACAGCATATCATACTCAGTCCATTCAAATGTATAGGGCTCAGGCTGCGTATGCTGTGATTTATTTCTCTTGTGTATTGATACACATTGTCTACATGCACATGGATCAATGAAAGTCCATTGACTTTGACTGCATTCACTTTGTATCACGCATCCATGCAACACACCTGTAAAACGCAGTGAAAACACAGTCATGGACATGAGCCCTTACCGTTTTTGTTTTCTTGGATACTACAGAGATTTACTAAGCATAGGTCTGAGTCAGACCAGGCATGACTCCAATTCCATGCCTGCATTCCACTCCAAACATTTACAGGGTTTCAATTGCTAATGCTTTGGGCAAACTTCTCAGCTTGTCTGTTTGCCCTCTTAGTACCTTGAAAATCTTTCCCTTTTGCATCACTATTAAACAACATGAGAATATACAAAGGGCAGAACTAGAATAGTTACACAGTATAGTTTGAAGAATAGTTTCTAGCCTCTTCTGTTAAAGGGGTTGTCCCGCGAAAGCAAGTGGGGTTATACACTTCTGTATGGCCATATTAATGCACTTTGTAATATACATCGTGCATTAAATATGAGCCATACAGAAGTTATTCACTTACCCCCTCCGTTGCTGGCGTCCCCGTCTCCATGGCTCCGTCTAATTTCAGCGTCTAATCGCTCGATTAGACGCGCTTGCGCAGAAGGGTCTTCTCCCTTCTGGTCGGTCCGGGCACGAGCGGCGTTCTGGCTCCGCCCCCTTCTATGCGTCACTGTGTAGCTCCGCCCCATCACGTGTGCCGATTCCAGCCAATCAGGAGGCTGGAATCGGCAATGGAATGCACAGAGCCCATGGTGCACCATCAAAGAAGACCCGCGGTGCACCATGGGAGAAAACCGCGGTGCATCATTGGGAAAGGACCAGCGGCCATCTTTAAAAGAAGATGCTGCGCGAACAGGGAAGAAGGTAAACGATTTATTTTTTTTTATTACAAACGGTATTGATTTTAAGGGGGCAGAATGCGGGGGTAGGTTGAAAAAAAAAATTGCATTTCGCCGCGGGACAACCCCTTTAATAAACTTCAGTCCTGGCTTGTTAAACCCTCAGATGTCATAATCAATACTGTTCATGACAGGGCCAGCCTTATGTCCTGTGCAAGTTGACAAACTAGGTAAAACAGGGTTTGGAGGACATCGCCTCAGGAAACAGAGGCAAGTTGCAGCTGTACCAGTCGAGCACAACACAGTACAGCACAGGGGCTGAGTGACAGATTTTAGCATGAGGGCATTTTAGCATGAATAGCAGCTCACCTTAAGGGTATGTTCACACGTGGCGGATTTACTGTAGATTTTCTGCAGTGGAAAAAATATGCAGCAAATCCACACCAAAAAATCTGTATTTTTCTGCTATGGAAACTACACAGCAAATCTCCCACATGTTGATGAATTTAGGGCTCCTACCCACTTGCATTAGCGATTCACATTTTTTTAGCGCTGCGATAGAGCGCTAAAACTTTCTAGTTTGAAACAAATGAGTTGTAATGTGGCTATGCGCACTTGCGTTTTTTTCTCGCAGCGCGGTTGCGTATTTTTATCGATTGCGATTGCCCTATATTAGTGCGATTTCCTATTTTTACCTCGCCCATGCAAGTCAATGGTCGCCGAAAAATCGCATCACACATCGCAGAATCGCATGCGCGACTGCGTTGCGATGCTTTGCTCTATAATTAAGTTTAAAGTGTCAAAAACGCTGCGATAAAAAAACGCAGGACAGTCACAATACATAGAGCTTTACGATGCGAGTTTAGTGGGAGAAAAATCGCAGCACAATCGCACAAAAATCGCACGTTGGCAAGTGCAATATCGCAGCGATTTTAAAAACGCACTATCGCCCTTGCAAGTGGGTGGGAGCCCTTAGGGTGGTTTCACACTGGCGATAAAATTGTGCAATGCGAGAGTGAGTAAAAAAGCAGATTTACGAAACCAATGATTTTCAATGGCTTCCTTCACATTAGCGATATTTTCACTGATGTGATGTTGCGAGAATAAAAAATCGTATCTTTCAGGGATGTGTGATTTTTAATTTTTTTTTAAATCTTCCCGTGTTTCCCTATGGAGCCTTCTTTTTATCGCATCGCAACGCAACAAACTTGTGTTGTGATGCAATTTTAACATTAGAAAATCCTAATGACTTGACTTGATGCTCAAAAATTGCGGTAACAAGGATGTGATTTTGCCATGATTTTCTCGTGGCAAAATTGCGATCGCCCGTGTGTAACAAACACTTAGGGCTCATGTCCACGGGGAAAATAGGATTTAGGATCCGCAGCGGATTTCCTGCATGCGGATCCGCATCCCATAGGGATGCATTGACCACCCGCGGGTACATAAATACCCGCGGATCGTCAATAAAAGTGATTTAAAAAAAAATGGAGCATGAAAAAATCTGGACCATGCTCCATTTTCATGCGGGTCTCCCGCGGGGACGGCTCCCGCGGGCTTCTATTGAAGCCTATGGAAGCCGTCCGGATCCGCGGGAGACCTAAAATAGGAATTTAAAGCATTTACTCACCCGCAGCGGACCGCGAAGCTCTTCTCTTCCTCACGGCCGCATCTCCCTTGGTTCGGCTCGGCGGATGTGCCCGGCGCATGCGCGCGGCACGTCGACGACGTGCCGGCGACGTGCCGCCGGCGTCAGGAATTCATCCGCCGGCCGAAAATGAAGATCCGGCCGTGAGGAACAGCTGATCTTCGTCGCCCGCGCCGGAAAGGTAAATGCTTTAAATTGCTATTTTCGGCGCTCATGTCCGCGGGGCAGGAGGGACCCGCTGCAGATTCTCCATGGAGAATCTGCAGCGGATCTGATTTTCCCCGTGGACATGAGGCCTTAGGGTAGAAATACAGTGCAGCTGGCCACACTCAGCGAAACCATGGCCGCTAAAATACTGGCAAAATTGTACAGCCATTTACCACTGCAGGTCCTTTCATCTTTTATAGATACGGCACCAGGACTAACCTCAGTACATAAATAGAACTTTCACTGTGTAGATCCTTTTTCCGTCTATTAAAAATTACATTTTATTAATAACTAGATATAAAATCAATTACGACCGAACTTAGACAGACAAACACATATTTACAACACGCAACACCTAAGTGTCAAAATTAAAGAGGCAGTTAGAGGAAGGCATCCTCTAAACCCCTAAACACCTAATGCTTCGTTGTGTTTGATATACTGAAAAATGACACCGAACCTAATAGGTTGTGTCTGGTGTACCAAAAAATGACACCAAACTTAAGAGGGATTACAAAAGGAAGTGGCTGACCAGTAGATGTGCTCAGTCAGTAGTAGCGGACTGGGAACAAAAATTGTGCTTATGATGTACCAGCGCAAATCAGTCCTCAAGTCTAAAAGATCTCCTTCCTTAATGCCCCAAATCAATATCACTTTACTCCTTTTCTACTAAATTACTACTAAGTAGAATATTGGTTCAGTTGTCAAAAATACTAATTTCTATTTACTAAACTGGTTCTTAAATAACTGTACTGGTTATGCACTAATTCTATACTTATTCATTATAGTAATTATACACTGGTTCGACGTGTTTCCACTGCAATAACACAGTTTCCTCAGGAACCAAACTAATGAATTATGTGAATTCCATGATGGAATGAACCCTTTTTCAATAGAGCTGAATTGGTGTTGAGGATTGGTTCAGAGACCAGAGTTCAACGACTAGTTCTATTTAGTGTCTACCTATCCCACATTACCTCTTGCCCCAGAGAAATAAAATAAGAAATTCAGCAGTGTCACCAGCCTTGAAGGTAGGCTGGAGACGAATGATCAGAGTAGCACTGGATCTGTGTATTTGAGTCAAATCTTATCGCCACCTACTGAGGGTGTGTCATGTATCTGGCCAATCAGACAATACGTCCTGATCAGCCCACCCACACCAGGGAGGTGTCAAATGAATCCAATATGCAAGTAACATCATTAGCAAATTTACAATTATACAATACTCGGTAACTAGCATAATCCCTATCTAAACACATCCTGGTACATAACTCCTACACAGGCTTGTGTCCGAACCTTCAGAGACCTCCTTCTCGTGTGAAGATGCATCGTAGTAATACTCGGATGCCAGAATGTAGCAGAGGCCGTGTTGTTGCTTAGCGATGCTGTAACGTCATGACGCAACGTCTCTGCGTCCATTCATACAGGGGCCGACCGCATATATCTATATTACACCCCAGTTCCGCAGCATGCTGCAATTCCAGCAACCTCATTGGTTCTGATTCACAATTCCAGCTATTTCATTGGTTGTTTGGCTTGTGTGATTCAACCTCATTGGTTGTTTGGGTTCCCTGATTCAGCCTGATTGATTGTTAGTGCCGATCTGGGGTGTAATATAGATATATGCAGGCCAATCATGTTAATTCATGTAGTGCCCATGGAAACGTACTGACGTCATGATGCAACGTCTGCGCGTCACATCAATAAGGCGTTTCCAGACATTCAGCCATCCAGGATAAGTAATCAAGTGCCACTAGTGATATACCACTCAGTAAGGCTCAGGTAATATAAAATCCGAGCCCTAGTCACTCAAATGTACTTCCTTTACTCTTGCTGTCATTATCTCAATACAGCAACTGGTCCAATATTCATCCCTGTTCTTGGAGCAAGCATTAGTATTCTCATTGAGTTAAAATGAATGATTATATTTAGAAGGTACCACAACCTAGGAAAGAATATAGATAGATGTGATGTAAGCTATTACATTCTAATAAATGATTCATATTTTATATTGATGCAATAAAGATCATTGAATCATATCAAGATTATTTATCACTTGGTTGCTCTCCTTGTAAAAACACCATTTGAGAATGTGATTTCAAAATTACATAAGGGATAACCAAAACTGATTGATGTACAGAAGCATACAATTTTTGTTCCCAAGAGATCATCAACTCGTGATCGCCTCACTTTTTTGTTCTCACCATATATATATATCAAGTGTCCATATTATCTTTTCAAACAAAACTGTTAAAGGACAACACTTCATTCAGCCCTTGCAGTTGTACACAGTCGATCCTGAAGATCCACCCCACCTCCTTCTGCATAAGTCGTTTAGCAATATTACCCTCGAATATTTTTCCAGTCACCGAAGTAAGACTTACCGGCCTGTAGTTACCAGGCTCACTTTTGGACCCCTTTTTGTAAATTGGAACCACGTTGGTAATGCGCCAATTCAATTGTACAACCCCGGTCTTGAGTATCCACAAATATTAGATATAGCGGCCTAGCTATCACATCACTTAGTTCCCTTAGTACCCTTGTGTGTATTCTATCTGGGCCTGGCGAAAAGAGTTATCTCAGCAGGAAAAACCAGTGTGAAAAACCAATTTGTAGATCCGAAGGGATCCCCTCCTTAGGCCTCTTTCACACGGGTGACAAAGTCACATGATTTTCATGCATTGCCACAAATCGCTTGTATGTGAAGCCCATGCTTTCCTATGGGTTCCTTTACATTTGTGATGTTTTGCAGCATGCGACATTGTGAGACGAAAACATCTTGGGTTTCACAATATGCCCACGACTTGCAATGTTTTACAGCCCATGTTTCTGTATGGAGCCTTCCTCTCTGTTGCATCGCATTGCATGAAAACGTGTTTTTTATGCGCTTTGTTGCAACTTTTACAGTAGGAAATCCTACTGTAAGAGCCCTAAAATAAGCCCTTGCTGCAGAAAAAAAAATAAAAATCATACACCACCTTAGAAGCGGTGTCAGCTCTGGCACGTCTTCTTCCCCGTCCCCGGCAGTTTTCTTCAGCATCTCTTCCTGGCTGAGGATTTGACAATTCCCGGCTCAGCCAATCGGAGCCTGTGCTCGATGAACCAATCACAGCCACTCATTGAATGGACAGCGCACCCAGTTGCATGGGTTCCTCTGAATCATAGAAGTGACCTCTAAATATTCATTATTTCCCTCTCTCACCCGCTGACCAATACGAATGGCCAAAGTTATAGCTTCATCAAGAGTCCTAGGAGTGGGAACTGAATCATTAAATCCTTAATTTTATCAGATAACTCAAAACAAAAATGGCTTCTTAGCCCTGGCTCGTTCAATTGGGTCTCTGTGGTCCACCAGCAAGCAGAGACCCACCCTCACTTCCTGTAATCCCTCTCGGTGTTTCTACTATAAGACGGACTTCACATTACAACAGCAATAGACAGCAAATCGGGAGGAAGTGAGACTAGAGATGAGCGAGCATACTCGTCCGAGCTTGATACTCGTTCGAGTATTAGGGTGTTCGAGATGCTCGTTACTCGAGACGAGTACCACGCGGTGTTTTGAGTCACTTTCATTTTCTTCCCTGAGAAATTTGCGCGCTTTTCTGGACAATAGAAAGACAGGGAAGGCATTACAACTTCCTCCTGTGATGTTCCAGCCCTATACCACCCCCCTGCAGTGAGTGGCTGGCGAGATCAGTATTAAAATCTGCCCGCCCGCGGCTCGCCACAGATGCATTCTGACAGAGATCAGGGACAGTGCTGCTGATGCCGGAGCTGCTATAGGGAGAGCGTTAGGAGTTATTTTAGGCTTCAAGAACCCCAACGGTCCTTCTTAGGCCATAGTCAGAAATCGCAGATCGCACCTATCTGCGATCTGTGATTCCTGTTCTCTTCTCTATATGCGCTCAATGGGGCCGGCGGCAGCAGCGCCGACCCCATTGAGAACATATAGAAGACAAATCATTCTTCTCTGCCACAGCTGTAACAGAAGAACGATGTTTGCCCATTGAATTCAATGGAGCCGGCAATACAGCAGGTTCCACTGAAAGCAATGGGCTGCCGGCGTGCGCGGGATGAATTGTCAGCCTGAGCCAATCAGAGGCTTCACACCCACTGCCGGCCGCACTGAACTCCGTCTGCCGGGACAAGGTAAGTATATATATATATTTTATTTTTACACATTTCTGGATGAATTGCAGGGAAGGGCTTCTATATTTAAGCCCTTCCCGACAATTCATCCCGCGCACGCCGGCAGCCCATTGCTTTCAGTGGAACCGGCTATAAGCATGTAACCCAGGAGAAGTGGCAGCGGAGTGTCATGCAGGCAGTGATTGTGCTTTGTTGGAGGTAGTGTGGTGCTTAGCTAAGGTATGCATTGCTAATGAGGGTTTTTCAGAAGTAAAAATTGTTGGGAGGGGGGGGCACTCTTGCCGCTATTGTGGCTTAATAGTGGGACCTGGGAACTTGAGATGCAGCCCAACATGTAGCCCCTCGCCTGCCCTATCCCTTGCTGTGTCGTTCCCATCACTTTCTTGAATTGCCCAGATTTTCACAAATGAAAACCTTAGCGAGCATCGGCGATATACAAAAATGTTCGGGTCGCCCATTGACTTCAATGGGGTTCGTTACTCGAAACGAACCCTCGAGCATCGCGATAATTTCGTCCCGAGTAACGAGCACCCGAGCATTTTGGTGCTCGCTCATCTCTAAGTGAGACCCCTAGAGGATAGAACTTTAGAGTGATTTTTCAACATAAAACATCATTTTAAGTAAATAAAAAGATTTGCACTTTTACTGGTTATCACATTGGCTATCACATTATGACAGAAACACAAATTTGTTGAAAACATAAGGGTACTTTTCGTGGGGTGAGTAAAAAAAAAGCCGCTCGATATTTAAGCGACTCCTTTTACTGTAAATGGAGGCGGGCAGGCCCGAACGATCTCGGCCCTTTCCACCTCCATTTACTTGAACGACTGTTGCCCCTGAGTAAGCATAGGAGCGATAATCGGGCAGCAATCCATGGGACGGTTGTCGGGTGCTTATGTCATGTGTAAAGCCCCATTTAGACACAGAGATTATCGCTCGAAATTCATTATAACTATAAAAGTGAGCGATGGTTTTGCTTTTAAAGTTGGACGTTTTTAACCTAATGAAAATCATTGGAAAATGTCGGGCTTTTCAGTCGTTGTATTATTGTTGTGTAGTGTTTGCATTGAAAACTCCCCTAAATTCGTTGAATGACTGAACGTTGTAATTTTGACCACACGAAAAGTAAATGGACGAACGATGGATTTTAAGTAGACTGAAAGACAACAATGAGCAAATCGTTAACGAAAACTGAACGATGGGCGTGAGATAGACACAACGATTATCACTAAGACAATGGCTTTTAAGTGAGTTTCGAGTGATAATTGTTGTGTCTAAATCAGCCTTTACGGGACTAATAGTGACCATTTGTACTTTTACAATCTGATTGTTCTTCTTTCTTCTTTGTTTAAGGTTACTAATGGAATTGAATACCAAATTACAGTTGTTATGGAGTCAACAGGGTGCCTCAAAGAAGATTTAAAGAACTGCAAGACTCTCAGTGTTGATGAGATGAAGGTACTATTTCTTTTCATGTTCACTATAATAGCTATACTTTAAATTAACTTCTACAGTACAGAACAAAGAAGCTGGAGAGCAAGACGTTCATGAACTCTTGTATGACGGGACATTTGTACAGCTCTGGCTGTTAGTGCACAGACAGATTTGTGATGATTTTATTGTTGCTAAAATGCTTTTAGGTCCAATGTCCATGGGAAAAATAGAATTAGCATAACCATGCAGGTCTCCCGCACGAGTGATCCGCGCCTATATGGAATCATTGGACACCTGCAGGTAATTAAATACTCCTGTGGCTCCCATTGAAGCCTATGGAAGCCGTCCGGTCCTGCGGCACAGACACAGCTGTCAATGCGTCCATGGCCGCGGGACTGTGAGAAACTGGAGTTTAAAAAAAATGTGCACAGCGCATGGCGAGCACATCCGCCGGGTGGAAGAAAGAAGATCCAGCCGCGATGGAGGGAAGACCTGCAGCGTCCGGACAGGTAACTATATCTATTTTCTTGGCCTCATGTTTGCGGGGCAGGGGGGACCCGCTGAGGGATTCTGGACGGGGAATCCGTGAGGGCCCGAATATCCCCATGGGCATGAGACCTTAGAGTGAGACAGTCAGCAGCACTAAGGTCATACAAACAAAATAAAATATAAATTGTTGCTGTAAAGTGCCAGCCCTCTCTTTCTGGATGCCCTTAGCACTTGTTTAACTATGTACCGAAATGTTTGGAAGACTCCTGGAACAATGACCTCCCAGGACAGTGGGCTGTTCTATTCTCTTCATTGGAAGCCTCTCTTGATTGCTTGTGCTATATACCGTGTTTCCTCGATAATAAGGCCTACCCTAATCTCCAGGGAGTGGGCATTTGAAATATAAGCCCTTTCCCAAAAATAAGCCCTAGTAAACTACATTTTAAAAAAACCACAGAAATACTCACTTAGCCGGTGTTGTCTGGGTCCCTCGCTCTGGTCTCTGGCGCTGCGGCAGGCTTCCGTGTCCTCAGCATTGACACAGCACTCTTTTTCTGGTGACAGGACTTTGAATACCCTGCCTCCAACACGCGAGTGCTGTGATTGGATCACGAGTGCCGCTGGCTCAGCCAATCAGAGCCGGCACTTGATCGTTCACAGCCATTCATCACTGAATGGCTGTGATTGGCTCATTGAGCACCGACTTTGATTTGCTGAGCCAGCGGCGCTCGTGATCCAATTACAGCTTGCTGGAGGCGGGCTATTCAAAGCCCCATCACCAGAAAGAGAGTGCCGTGTCAATGCTGAGGACATGACAGCCTGCGACAGCACCAGAGACCTCCAGCGAGAGGGACCAAGACGCCATGGGCCAGGTAAGTATAAGACCTGAAAATGAGACACTTTGCCTCTTTTGGGGCAAAAATTAATATGAGACAGTGTCTTATTTTTGGGGAAACATGGTACTTCACCTTGCTTATTGTATGTAAAAACTCCACATGAGCAGTCAGAGAAGGCAGTTAACCTGAGAGGCTGTGCTGCCAGGCGG
Source organism: Eleutherodactylus coqui (assembly GCF_035609145.1). Lineage (NCBI taxonomy): Eukaryota > Metazoa > Chordata > Amphibia > Anura > Eleutherodactylidae > Eleutherodactylus > Eleutherodactylus coqui. Next base: position 54,711,229 of record NC_089847.1, on the reverse strand, counting down.
CACTGAGTATTAACTGGAGTATGCTGAGCAGTCCACCTGCTGGGGACTCATATCTAATTATATTATGCTTGCATGTAGTTATGATGTAAACTAATAACACAATCAGATAAACATGGATTGTATTAAGCACATTGAGTAATCGTCCATAATGTAGGGTGAGAAAGTAAGTGAACCCCTGAATTTAATAACATCTGAATCCACCTTTAGCAGCAATTACTTCCACCAAACATAAATGGAAATAGGATAGCACAATGTTTAGAAGGAACCGTGGACCATTAATCCCTGCCAGTGTGTGTCAGTTAATTAATATTTTGTGTGTGTGCACAGCCCTCTTCACATCATACCACAGTTTTCTGATAGAGTTAAGGGCATTCCAAAACACAAATCTTCTTTTACAACCATTCTTTATTTGATTTTGTTGTGTTTCGGGTCACTGTCTTCGTGCATCACTCAGCATATCTTCTACTTGAGATCATGGACTGCCGCCCTTACAGTCTCCTGTGAAATGTTTTACTATACATTAGAATGTATTGTTCCCTCAATAATGGCAAGGCAACCAGGCCTTGAGACAGCAAAGTAGCTCCAAACCATGATGCAAAATCCACCATGTTTTACAGTTGGGATGAGGTGTTGGTTTGCAGTATTTTTGGTCCAAACAGAGCCTAGCTCATTTATGCTAAAGTTCCACTTTTGTTTCATTTGTCCTTTCAAACATCCAGATGGCCTTGCGCAAACTTGAAACAGGCCGCAATATTTTTTGGGATAGCAACGGCTTCCCTAGTGGTGTTCCACCATGAGCACAATTCTTGTTCAGTATTTTTTTAAATAGTGGACCTATGAACAGAGGTTTTTGAAGTTTATAGAGTCATCTGTAGGTTTTTTGTTGTTACCCTTGAGTTCTGTAAAAGAATTGCATGTTGTGCTCTTGGAGAAAATTAAGGACTGTTACTACTCTTCCTAGAAGTGAGTGTCCTATGAAGATTACTCCATTAGTAGATAATTTGTCTAACCGTGGATTGATCTACACCTATGTGTTTAGCAAAGCTTTTGTAGCTTTTTCCAGCTTTATGCGACTCCATAACACATCTAAGGTCTTCTGAAAGCTGTTTGCTTTTATTTAACCAAGCTGTTTTGTATCTAAAGGACCAAACACTTCTCTGGGATTTTACCCATGTGGTGGTGTGGCTGTCCTTTTTTTTCCTTCAGCTACCAAAATTATTTTTGCTGTTTTTTTTTCAGTGACATAGGGTTATTTTTTTCATATTTCTTTGCTTTATTGGGAGTAAAGGGCTAAATAAATCTTTTTTTTCTTAACATTAACCCCTTCATGACATGGCCTATTTTGGGCTTAAGGACGCAACAATTTTTGGCGGATTTTCTTCTCCGTTTATCAAAAGTCATAACTTTTTTATTTTTCCGTCGACGCGGCCATATGGGGGCTTGTTTTTTGCGTGGCGAACTGTAGTTTTTATCGGTGCCACTTTTGGGTACATTAACTATATTGTAAAACTTTTATTTTTTTTTTAATGATAGCAGGGAGAGAAAACGCATCAATTCTGCCATAGATTTTTTTATTTTTTTTTTACAGCATTAATCATGCAGCATAAATGAGACATTCCATTTTTTCTGCGGACCGGTACGGTTACAACGATTTTTTTTAGGTTTTCCCCCTTTTCTGCAATAAAAACCCTTTTTCTTGGAAATCTTTTTTTTTTTTCTAAATTGCTGCATTCAAAGTCCTGTAACTTTTTTATTTTTTGATGTATGGCACTCTATGAGGGCTTATTTTTTGCGAGACGAGCTGTAGATTTTATTGGTATCATTTTGGGGTACATACGGCTTTTTTGATCACTTTTATTGCGTTTTTAGTGAGGCAAAATGCTAAAAATTAGCATTTTGCCTCAGTTTTTTAGCGTTTTTTTTAGCGTTTTTTTCCGTGCACAGTCAAAAGCATGTGCAACTTATTGTACGCGTCGTTACGGACGTGACAATACCAAATATGTGGGATTTTATTGTTTTTTTACCTTTTTTTATGCTAATCTGAGAAAAAGTATAAAAAAATGTTTTTTTACTCTTTTTTTGCATTTTTTTTAATTCTTTTTTTAATGTTTGTTTTTTTTACACTGTTTGTGTCCCTCTGAGGGACTTTAACCACTGCCCTGATGGTCGCTGTCATAAGGCATGGCAGAGCTACTGCTCTGCCATGCCTTATCGCTTGTACAGCGATTATAGGCATAGGCAATACTGTTGCCATGGTGACAGGCCGGGCTCTCGCGATTACATCGCGAGTTCCGGCCGGAGACACAGAGGGAGCCGCGCTCCCTCTGTGAACTCTTTCCCTGCTGCGATCTTTCCCTGCTGTGACTGACAGCTGGCTCCCGCTGCGGTATAGCGCGAGATCATATGTGATCCCGCGCTATCCCCAGGACGTAAGTTTACGTCCTGTTGCGGGAAGTACCAGGCTGCCAGGACGTAAACTTACGCCCTGCAGCGGGAAGAGGTTAAGGGCTCCTTCCCACGGACGGATTTCCGCCACGTAATACGCGGCGGAAATCCGCTGCGTTGCCCGCAGCTATTAGGTTCTATTGAACCTAATAGCTCAATGCTCATGGTGCGGAATTCCATCACGGAATTCCGCACCGTGAAATCACCCGCCCTCACCCGCGGCATGCTCTATTTGCCGTGGGTGTACGCGCGGACGGCTTCCATTGCAGTCAATGGAAGCCGTCTGTCACGCTATCTTCCGCTGTAGCACTGCGGAAGATAGCGGGAAACCGCTTCCCCGCCTACCGCCGGCGCGTCATATGACACGGCCAGCCGCGTCATGTGATGCTGTGGGCGTGTCGTGTGACGTGGCCACCGTGTCACATGACGCTGCGGCGCGTCACGCCGAAGCGTCATGCGGGACATAGGACGCCGCATCCGCAGGTAAGTATTGGGGTCTCTGGGGGGCGCCGTGACGAGCTCCGCCACGGAATTCCCCGGTGGAGCCCGTCACGGCCGTGTGCAGCCGGCCTAAGTCATTTTTTTAAATGGGTGAATTTATTCTAAAGTATTAGAATGGGTTCCTCATTTTGTTTTAGACAATTTAATATATAATAATACATATGGTTTTGGATTATGGGGCGCTTTGGGTCATTTTCTTTTTTATGTATATATTTTTATTTTTTCTGCAATTTTTTTTACTTATTTTCGTAACGTTTTTTTTTACCATTTATGACCCCCAGGACGTCACTTAAGACCTCTGGGGGTCATTCACATGGTCTTTTTTTTCTTATTACACACTTTCCCACTCGATTAGGCATCCGTAGAAGCCCCAGTTACAGGGGAAAACATTCCCCTATAGTGACAATAGTCACTGGCAGAGCTGATTAGGTTCTGCTAGTACCCCCAAAGTCTGCTGTAACAGGAAGACCTCAGCGGTCACGTAATTGCCGGGTCCCGTAGTGGAGGAAACACTATTGCTGTGTGCAAATCTATTGACAACTATAGAACAGCTTCAGGGTTACTGGGCATGCCCAAAAACCACCATACACATCTCAAGAGAGCTGCATAGAGATGGCCAGGAAGAAAGTACGCATATTCTGAAGTACGCTGTCATCTAAAATGTAAATAGAGCACCAAGAACAGCATGAGTGCAACCACCATTGCTGTATTGCAGTGGTCATTATTTTTGACAAAGCAACCAGGATGGATATTTCAGAATACACGAGAAACAGGACAGCTTTGAAAAAGAGTCTCTTGTCTCATTCTGTAAGTTTTTGACTTTCACATGATGTGTGACCTCACACGATTCCCCTTTAATAGAAAAACACCTATGAAATTCACCTTTCCAATCTCATCCCCTCAAGAGATGTTCTGTTAAGTAGCCCTTGGAGATGTCAATAACACAGAGGTCACTTAAGTTGCCCATATACCTTCAACAGCTGTCAGCGGAACAGTCATTTGTCCAACAGTTGTTTCCCCTGGCTCCCCCATACGCATGAAAGTTCAGCTGAACTAAACCTTTAGAAAGGTAAGCCACAGCCAGACAGCTATGAAGGTGGCCTATATCCTGGGAAACAAAAGGAACAGGTGTTGGAATTCAATGTCCTTGATCCTTCCTTTCCCTGACATCATGTGCTAGGGGGTAGTTGAACAGACCTTATGCTCTGCCGTTATCAGTGGGTTTCGATGATTAAACCCCAATATTTATGGGGGCTTTCACTCTCTCTCTTTGCAATATGGATATTTAGTGAAAAGGTCAAACTTTGGCACACAGTCAGATTTATACCACCATTAGACCATGTCACCTTTTCTGCAAAGCCCCATCCTTATGTTGGATGAGCTGTAAAATGTGTTAGAGGGTCTAAAAAAAAGACATGATAAATGCAGTTCAAAGAAAGTAAGACTATTTTCTCGCACAACTTTCACCAGAAAACTGGCATATTTTCAATACTAAATCTGCCTAAATGTGCTCAAATAAAAGACATGTACGAAATAGCTGTTACTAATTTAGATTGTCTAGAATTGTGTCAACTTTATTAGTAATCATTTCAAAAATCCAGGTAATTCCAAAGAGTTCACTTACAATTGCAAGAAAAAGTATGTCTAAAATTTGGTGTGGACCTTAAGACATTACTAAAAGGGGTTTTCTGTCACTCTGCAGACAGCGGAATTTAACAGGAGCTATACCTGCATTACCAACTTGGACCACTGCAATATACAGAGCTGTGTGATTCCACCTGTCTGCAATAACAGCTGACCAGCAGGGATCCTGAGTGGCGTACACCCACCAGTCAACTGTTAATGACCAATCTTGAGGATAGGTCAACAGTTAAATCCCAGAAAGCTCCTTTAAGAGTAGACGAATGTGATTTTATATATTATTTAAACGTAACTGTTTTTGTTCTACATTCCTTGTCTTCATATCTATCTTTTCTGCTCCACAGGTGGAAACATGTCATTACTATATAAAGGAACAGCTTCCAGATTTCAAACTACATATTATTGATAAGGCATGCGAGCAAATGTAGTCTGCAATCATCAATCAAACATCGTTTAACTGAACTGACATCTCATTCTGTGTACTCAACAGTCTGATCCTGTTTATCTAGCAAGATTCAGTAAAACAGCCTGCTAAATGTACTTGTGTTTCTGTATTTAATGCTTTTATACTTTTCGTGCACTGCTAGCTAATCGTTAAATTCAGGTCAACATAAAAATCATCGTTAGGTCTTACCAGGAGTTCTTGACGGGTAGCGCTGATAGCATTGTTTCCCGGCGGAGAACAAAGGAGCTGAAAGCAGATAAGAGCCCTCTGGCTATTAACTGCATTCAGCTAAAAGCATCATGTGCATGCTAATAAGCTCCTAAGTAGCTGAGTAGCTACTTAAAAGTTTATGCAAAATCATCGCTCAAAGCTGTCACTTAAACTGTCGTTTGAGCAATTTTTGAGCGATCATCGCTAGATGTAAATGGGCCTTTAGATGTCCATGCAAACAGAAAAATCCTGCTTACCGCCAAACTTGCTAGTAAATTCAGCATCCTTACTCTGCCACAGGCTAGGCTCACACAATGTGGATTTGCAGCATAAGAACCACTTCTGCGGCAAAACTGCTTTAAAGCTTATTTTTGTCTTGCGTATTTTGTTGCATATTTTGGGTGCTTTTTCGGCTCAGAAAATGCGCAAGCATTTTTTTCCGCAGCGTTTTTTACTTTTTGCAGCGTATTTTAGTGCGGATTTTGCTGCGTCCATGGAGATCTATGGACAAAAAAGCACTAAGGAAAAGTCCAAAGAATTGACATGCTGCGTCTTCAAAAACCGCACCATAGCAACATTTCCGCACTGCGACAGTATGGAAAAATTCCATCCTGCGAGAACAGCTTTTTGCTAAAACACATTGACTTTGAATTGCACTGCAAATGCAGCGGTTTTTCCGTCCTGCAGCTATACAACATCAAAACGCAGCAAAACCGCAGTAAATCCGCCCCGTGTGAACCCAGGCTAAGGATTTAATCACACGGGCGTTTTCACGCCTGGACGAAAACCGTGACCATTAGAGGTATTGGATTTCAATGCATTGGTTCACATGGACGAATTTGCAGTGCGTAAAAACGTTGCACTGTAAAAAATAGAACATACACGACCGAAATTGCGACCTATGGCAGCTGGAAAAAAAAGGTAGTGTAAGGCAATTTAGCAGCGTTCAACACTGCGAAAAGCTTACAGGTGCCTCTATTTAGGCATTTGAAGTCATTCCGAGAATTTTCGCACCCAGCCGTGTAAATGGATGAGGAAACCCTAATGAAGTTCGGGTTTGAATGTTTGGGTGCTCGTTACTCGAGACGAATTTTTCGCGATGCTCGAGGGTTCGTTTCGAGTAACGAACCCCATTGAAGTCAATGGGCAACTCGAGCATTTTTGTATATCGCCGATGCTCGCTAAGGTTTTCATTTGTGAAAATCGGGGCAATTCAAGAAAGTGATGGGAACGACACAGAAACGGATAGGGCAGGAGAGGGGCTACATGTTGGGCTGCATCTCAAGTTCCCAGGTCCCACTATTAAGCCACAATAGCAGCAAGAGTGGCCCCCCCCCAACAACTTTAACATCTGAAAAGCCCTCATTAGCAATGCATACCTTAGCTAAGCACCACACTACCTCCGACAAAGCACAATCACTGCCTGCATGACACTCCGCTGCCACTTCTCCTGGGTTACATGCTGCCAAATCCCCCCCCCCCCCCCACGACCCAGTGTCCACAGCGCACACCAAACTGTCCCTGCCCAGCCTTCAGCTGCCCTCATGCCACGCCACCCTCATGTCTATTTATAAGTGTGTCTGCCACAGGAAAAGCAGGCACACACTGCAGAGGGCTGGCACGGCTAGGCAGCGACCCTCTTTAAAAGGGGCGGGGCGATAGCCCACAATGCTGTACAGAAGCAATGAGAAATCCAATCCTGTGCCACCTCCATCTGGAGCTGCACACGTGGGCATAGCAATGGGGAACCTATGTGCCACACACTATTCATTCTGTCAAGGTGTCTGCATGCCCCAGTCAGACCGCGTTTTTTTATATATAGTCACAGGCAGGTGACTCCGCAATGGGAATTCCGTGTGCACCCACAGCATGGGTGGCTCCCTGGAACCCACCGGCGGTACATAAATATATCCCATTGCAGTGCCCATCACAGCTGATGTAATGTCGTGCTTAATGCAGGTGGGCTTCGGCCCACACTGCATGCCCCAGTCAGACTGGGGTTCTTTAGAAGTGGAAACAGATGCATTTACAACTCCCTGTGGACCCACAGCATGGGTGGGTGCCAGGAAGCCACCGGCGGTACATAAATATATCCCATTGCATTGCCCAACACAGCTGAGGTAGTAATGTCATGTTTAATGCAGGTGGGCTTCAGCCCACACTGCATGCCCCAGTCAGACTGGGGTTCTTTAGAAGTGGAAACAGATGCATTTACAACTCCGTGTGGACCCACAGCATGGGTGGGTGCCAGGAAGCCACCGGCGGTACATAAATATATCCCATTGCATTGCCCATCACAGCTGAGGTAGTAATGTCATGTTTAATGCAGGTGGGCTTCGGCCCACACTGCATGCCCCAGTCAGACTGGGGTTCTTTAGAAGTGGAAACAGATGCATGTACAACTCCCTGTGGACCCACAGCATGGGTGGCTCCCTGGAACCCACCGGCGGTACATAAATATATCCTATTGCATTGCCCATCACAGCTGAGGTAGTAATGTCATGTTTAATGCAGGTGGGCTTCGGCCCACACTGCATGCCCCAGTCAGACTGGGGTTCTTTAGAAGTGGAAACAGATGCATTTACAACTCCCTGTGGACCCACAGCATGGGTGGGTGCCAGGAAGCCACCGGCGGTACATAAATACATCCCATTGCAGTGCCCAACACAGCTGATGTAACGTCAGCTGTAATGCAGGTGGGCTAAAAATTACTTTGATTAACTGTAGGCGAGGGCCCCCAAAAATTGGTGTATCAACAGTACTAATGTACCTCTGAAAAATTGCCCATGCCCAACCAAGAGGGCAGGTGAAACCCATTAATCGCTTTGGTTAATGTGGCTTAATTGGTAACTAGGCCAGGAGGCAGCCCAGTTAAAATAAAAATTGGTGGAGGTGAAAGTTTCAACGCTTTAATGAGCATTGAAACGTATAAAAATTGTTTTGAAAAATTATATGACTGAGCCTTGTGGGCCTAAGAAAAATTGCCCGTTCGGCGTGATTATGTGAGGTTTCAGGAGGAGGAGCAGGAGGAGGAGGAGGAGGAATATTATACACAGATTGATGAAGCGAAAAGGTCCCCGTTTTTGATGGGGATACAGAACGATGCTTCCATCCGCGGGTGCAGCCTACGTATTGCTTAGGTATCGGTGCTGTCCGCTGGTGGAGAAGAGAAGTCTGGGGAAATCCAGGCTTTGTTCATCTTGATAAGTGTTAGCCTGTCGGCACTGTCGGTTGACAGGCGGGTACGCTTATCTGTGATGATTCCCCCAGCCGCACTAAACACCCTCCCTGACAAGACGCTAGCCGCAGGACAAGCAAGCACCTCCAGGGCATACAGCGCGAGTTCAGGCCACGTGTCCAGCTTCGACACCCAGTAGTTGTAGGGGGCAGAGGCGTCACGGAGGACGGTCGTGCGATCGGCTACGTACTCCCTCACCATCCTTTTACAGTGCTCCCGCCGACTCAGCCGTGACTGGGGAGCGGTGACACAGTCTTGCTGGGGAGCCATAAAGCAGTCAAGGGTATTAAAGAGTGTTGCCCTGCCTGTGCTGTACATGCTGCTTGATCTCCGCGCCTCCCCTGCTACCTGGCCCTCGGAACTGCGCCTTCGGCCACTAGCGCTGTCGTATGGGAATTTTACCATCAGTTTGTCCGCCAGGGTCCTGTGGTATAGGAACACTCTCGAACCCCTTTCCTCTTCAGGTATGAGAGTGGAAAGGTTCTCCTTATACCGTGGGTCGAGCAGTGTGTACACCCAGTAATCCGTAGTGGCCAGAATGCGTGTAACGCGAGGGTCACGAGAAAGGCATCCTAACATGAAGTCAGCCATGTGTGCCAGGGTACCTGTACGCAACACATGACTGTCCTCACTAGGAAGATCACTTTCAGGATCCTCCTCCTCCTCCTCCTCCTCCTCAGGCCATACACGCTGAAAGGATGACAGGCCAGCAGCATGTGTACCCAGTGGGCCAAGCTGTCTCTTCCCCCTCCTCCTCATCTTCCTCCTCCTCCTCCTTCTCCTTCTCACCGCGCTGAGATATAGACAGGAGGGTGCTCTGACTATCCAGCGACATACTGTCTTCCCCCGGCTCTGTTTCCGAGCGCAAAGCGTCTGCCTTTATGCTTTGCAGGGAACTTCTCAAGAGGCATAGCAGAGGAATGGTGACGCTAATGATTGCAGCATCGCCGCTCACCACCTGGGTAGACTCCTCAAACTTTCCAAGGACCTGGCAGATGTCTGCCAACCAGGCCCACTCTTCTGAAAATAATTGAGGAGGCTGACTCCCACTGCGCCGCCCATGTTGGAGTTGGTATTCCACTATAGCTCTACGCTGCTCATAGAGCCTGGCCAACATGTGGAGCGTAGAGTTCCACCGTGTGGGCACGTCGCACAGCAGTCGGTGCACTGGCAGATTAAACCGATGTTGCAGGGTGCGCAGGGTGGCTGCGTCCGTGTGGGACTTGCGAAAATGTGCGCAGAGCTGGCGCACCTTTCCGAGCAGGTCTGACAAGCGTGGGTAGCTTTTCAGAAAGCGCTGAACCACCAAATTAAAGACGTGGGCCAGGCATGGCACGTGCGTGAGGCTGCCGAGCTGCAGAGCCGCCACCAGGTTACGGCCGTTGTCACACACGACCATGCCCGGTTGGAGGCTCAGCGGCGCAAGCCAGCGGTCGGTCTGCTCTGTCAGACCCTGCAGCAGTTCGTGGGCCGTGTGCCTCTTATCTCCTAAGCTGAGTCGTTTCAGCACGGCCTGCTGACGCTTGCCCACCGCTGTGCTGCCGTGCCGCGCGACACCGACTGCTGGCGTCGTGCTGCTGCTGCTGACACATCTTGATTGCGAGACAGAGGTTGCGTTGGAGGAGGAGGAGGGTGGTTTAGTGGAGGAAGCATACACCGCCGCAGATACCACCACCAAGCTGGGGCCCGCAATTCTGGGGGTGGGAAGGACGTGAGCGGTCCCAGGCTCTGACTCTGTCCCAGCCTCCACTAAATTCACCCAATGTGCCGTCAGGGAGATATAGTGGCCCTGCCCGCCTGTGCTTGTCCACGTGTCCGTTGTTAAGTGGACCTTGCCAGTAACCGCGTTGGTGAGGGCGCGTACAATGTTGCGGGAGACGTGGTCGTGCAGGGCTGGGACGGCACATCGGGAAAAATAGTGGCGACTGGGAACTGAGTATCGCGGGGCCGCCGCCGCCATCATACTTTTGAAGGACTCCGTTTCCACAACCCTATACGGCAGCATCTCCAGGCTGATAAATTTGGCTACGTGCACGTTTAACGCTTGAGCGTGCGGGTGCGTGGCGGCGTACTTGCGCTTGCGCTCAAACACTTGCGCTAGCGACGGCTGGACGTTGCGCTGAGAGACATTGGTGGATGGGGCCGAGGACAGCGGAGGTGAGGGTGTGGGTGCAGGCCAGGAGACGGTAGTGCCTGTGTCCTGAGAGGGGGGTTGGATCTCAGTGGCAGGTTGGGGCACAGGGGGAGAGGCAGCGGTGCAAACCGGAGGCGGTGAACGGCCTTCGTCCCACCTTGTGGGGTGCTTGGCCATCATATGCCTGCGCATGCTGGTGGTGGTGGCTCCCCGGCTGATCTTGGCGCGACAAAGGTTGCACACCACTGTTCGTCGGTCGACTGCACTCTCAGTGAAAAACTGCCAGACCTTTGAGCACCTCGGCCTCTGCAGGGTGGCATGGCGCGAGGGGGCGCTTTGGGAAACAGTTGGTGGATTATTCGGTCTGGCCCTGCCTCTACCCCTGGCCACCGCACTGCCTCTTGCAACCTGCCCTGCTGCTGCCCTTGCCTCCCCCTCTGAAGACCTGTCCTCAGTAGGCGTAGCAAACCAGGTGGGGTCAGTCACCTCATTGTCCTGCTGCTCTTCCTCAGAATCCTCGGTGCGCTCCTCCCTCGGACTTAATGCCCTTACTACTACCTCACTGATAGACAACTGTGTCTCATCGTCATCGGCCTCCTCACCCACTGAAAGGTCTTGAGACAGTTGCCGGAAGTCCCCAGCCTCATCCCCCGGACCCCGGGAACTTTCCAATGGTTCGGCATCAGTCACGATAAACTCCTCTGGTGGGAGAGGAACCACTGCTGCCCAATCTGAGCAGGGGCCCGAGAACAGTTCCTGGGAGTCTGCCCGCTCCTCAGAATGTCTCATTTTCATGGAGTGAGGAGGCTGGGAGGAAGGAGGAGCAGCAGCCAGAGGATTCTGAGTTGCAGCAGTGGACGGCGCAGAACTGTGGGTGGACGATAGGTTGCTGGAAGCACTTTCTGCCATCCACGACAGGACCTGCTCACACTGCTCATTTTCTAATAAAGGTCTACCGCGTGGACCCATTAAATGTGCTATGAATGTGGGGACGCCAGAAACGTGCCTCTCTCCTAATCCCGCAGCAGTCGGCTGCGATACACCTGGATCAGGAGCTCGGCCTGTGCCCACACCCGGACTAGGGCCTCCGCGTCCTCGGCCACGCCCACGTCCTCTAGGCCTACCCCTACCCCTCTGCATGCTGTATTACCAGTAATGCAGAAACAGAACGCTGTAATTAAATGTGCCGCTTATTGGCCTGTGGTTGGAGGCTGACTTCGCTTACGGAACGCCTGGAAATAATTTGGCGCACGCCTGCTGTAACACTTAGCTGCCTGCGTATTTATTTGTAGAACTACTACACCCAGCACACAAGTACACAGAACACTGAGCAGCACAGTGAGAGGCAGGCCAAATAGATTTTTTTGCCCAATATTTTTTAGAGAAGGACCACTGCGTATATTCAAGGAATAATATATGTCTTCTGTCCCTGGAGTATTTCACAGAACTGCAGTGTTGCACTGTTATTAACTGCAACCGAGCGGTGATTTCAGAGCCTGGAAATAATTTGGCGCACGCCTGCTGTAACACTTAGCTGCCTGCGTATTTATTTGTAGAACTACTACACCCAGAAAACACGGACACAGAACACTGAGCAGCACAGTGAGAGGCAGGCCAAATAGATTTTTTGCCCAATATTTTTTAGAAAAGGACCACTGCTAGAGATGAGCGAACGTACTCGGTAAAGCACTACTCGTCCGAGTAATGTGCTTTATCCGAGTACCTCCCCGCTCGTCCTGAAAGATTCGGGGAGCACCGCGGAGCGGGGAGCTGCAGGGGAGAGCGGGGAGATCTCTCTCTCCTTCTCTCCCGCCCGCTCTCCCCTGCTCCCCGCCGCAACTCACCTGTCAGCAGCGGCGCTCCCCGAATCTTTCAGGACGAGCGGGGAGGTACTCGGATAAAGCACATTACTCGGACGAGTAGTGCTTTACCGAGTACGTTCGCTCATCTCTAACCACTGCGTATATTCAAGGAATAATATATGTCTTCTGTCCCTGGAGTATTTCACAGAACTGCAGTGTTGCACTGTTATTAACTGCAACCGAGCGGTGATTTCAGAGCCTGGAAATAATTTGGCGCACGCCTGCTGTAACACTTAGCTGCCTGCGTATTTATTTGTAGAACTACTACACCCAGCACACAAGTACACAGAACACTGAGCAGCACAGTGAGAGGCAGGCCAAATAGATTTTTTGCCCAATATTTTTTAGAGAAGGACCACTGCGTATATTCAAGGAATAATATATGTCTTCTGTCCCTGGAGTATTTCACAGAACTGCAGTGTTGCACTGTTATTAACTGCAACAGAGCGGTGATTTCTGAGCCAGGAAATAATTTGGCGCACGCCTGCTGTAACACTTAGCTGCCTGCGTATTTATTTGTAGAACTACTACACCCAGCACACACGGACACAGAACACTGAGCAGCACAGTGACAGGCAGGCCAAATAGATTTTTTGCCCAATATTTTTTAGAAAAGGACCACTGCGTATATTCTAGGAATAATATATGTCTTCTGGCCCTGCCTACACAATTCTGTCCCTGGAGTATTACTGCAGGGCGCAAATGCTCTGCACGGCCGATATACCAAAAAATAAAAAATGTGCAACACTGCAAAAAGCAGCCTCCACAGTACTGCACACGGTTAGATGTGGCCCTAAGAAGGACCGCTGGGGTTCTTGAAGCCTACAATCACTCCTAACACTCTCCCTGCCTAACCACCACTTCTGTCCCTGTAGTATTACTGCAGGGCACAATGCTCTGCACGGCCGATATACCCCAAAAAAAAAAAAAAAAGTGCAACACTGCAAAAAGCAGCCTCCACAGTACTGCACACGGTTAGATGTGGCCCTAAGAAGGACCGTTGGGGTTCTTGAAGCCTACACTAACTCCTAACACTCTCCCTACAGCAGCTCCAACACGATAGCACTGTCCCTCAGCTATGTCACAACGCATCTGAGGCGAGCCGTGGGAGGGGCCGATTTTTATACTCGGGTGACACCTGATCTCGCCAGCCACTCACTGCAGGGGGGTGGTATAGGGCTTGAACGTCGCAGGGGGAAGTTGTAATGCCTTCCCTGTCTTTCAATTGGCCAGAAAAGCGCGCTAACGTCTCAGAGATGAAAGTGAAAGTAACCCGAACATCGCATGGTACTCGTTACGAGTAACAAGCATCTCGAACACGCTAATACTCGAACGAGTATCAAGCTCGGACGAGTACGTTCGCTCATCTCTAGTCTCCTCCCTTTTAGTTTCATCCCATTGCTTCTAGTCTTTCCCTGTGCAAATGAGAATAGGGCTGATCCCTCTACACTGTAACAGCCCTTCATATATTTGTAGACCACTATTAAGTCTCCTCTCAGCCTTCTTTTTTGCAAGCTAAACATTCCCAGATCCTTTAACCAATCCTCATAGGACACGATTTGCAGACCGCTCACCATCTTGGTAACTCGTCTCAACTTGCTCCAGTTCGTCTATGTCTTTTTTAAAGTGGGGTACCCAGGCAAAATTGCCATATTTGTAATAAAAAAAATCTAAATAAAAAAAAAAAATACATATTTGGTATTGGTGCATCCGTAACAGTTCGATCTATCAAAGTAATTATTTACCCGACACAAAAAAAAAAAAAAGAATGCCATAAATGCGCTTTTTTTGTTCACCCTGTCTCCAAGAAAATATGCAATAAAAAGCGATCAAAAAGTCGTATGTATTACAATATGATACCAAACGCACATTACAGGACGTCCCGCAAAAAATGAGCCCCCACACAACTAGGTCAACGGAAAAATAAATAAGCTATTGTGTGCAGTAGATGGCAGCAGGCAATTTTGAAAAAAAATACTAGTACAGCAAAACAACAAAAAAAAACCCACTATATATAAAGTTTGGTATCGTAGTAATTGTACTGACCCATAGAATAAAGTTGTCATTTTTTTGCAGTTTTTGCGCCGTAGAAACAAGACGCACCGAAAGATGGCGGAATTTCATTTTTTTTCCATTTCTCTCCACTTAGAATTTTTTAAAAGTCTTTTAGTACATTATATGATACATTAAATACTACCATTGCAAAATACAACTCATCCTGCAAAAAACAAGCCTCCATACAGTTACATCGATGGGTAAATAAAGGAGTTACAATTTTTTAAAAGGGGTGGGGGAGGAAGAAAGAAAATGGAAAAACAGAAAAAAGCTGTCACTAAGGGGTTAAGGATGTCTGAATGGGGGGGTGCTAAAAATGTTAAAACAAAGCCATTTCCAATTCACAAATAATGCAACCATACAGAGACCTGGTACATGTGATTGATGAGTATGGTAAGTGGTCAGTTTGAGGTGTCTAGAGATGAGCAAGCACGCTCGGATAAGTCACTTGAGAGAGCCTCGCTCTTCTTGTCCGAGCGTGCTCGGGGAGGGAAAGGGAGAGGGAGAGATCTCCCCCCCCCCCCCCCCCCGAGCAAGCTCAGACAAGAATGCAGTTACTTGAGAAGAGCGAGGCTTGCTCGAGTAATTGACTTATCCGAGCGTGCTCGCTCATCTCTAGGTGTGTCATTAATGTGTAAATGACTGTGCTTTGCGTGCTGTCTGAGAAGGGACTCAAGCACATGGCGCCACTCAAACTGGACACATTGGCACAAAGTATGTGTCCTATGTATAAATGTTGTGACTGAAAGGGTCTCGCCTATTTTGATTGGAGGGATTGATTGTACTAAGTTAATATTCCACGTTTGAGACCATCAACAATTACATCATTCCAGGGCTTTACCAAGTCTATATGATCAATCTAAAAAGGTTTACTTTTGCCTGGATGGTGCACTTTGTCATTTACTTTGCCAAACATTTCCACAACTTTGCCAATAACTTGATGTCTTGATCATAGCACCCATGCTAAACTATCTCCAGGATTGACGTTCTAGACTTTTGATCAACACGGAGGTAGAAAACCATGTAGAGAATTGTGACACTTCCCTAATAGTAAAAAAGCTATGGCAACAGGCAGTTCTAATCAAGGAAATTTTTTTCCCCAAGCTATATTGAGGGTTTTGTTGAAATGGTCAAGCAACCCAAATGTTTGCGGGCAACAGATGTAAACATACGTGATTTTGATAGCTAGCAGCACTCTTTCATTATATTTCACATGAATAATGTGCCTTGGGTTAGGATTACTTTTCTGGAAAACAACTCCCGCACAATGCTTTTAAAGGGAATGAATCACCAGAAAATGACTTCTCATAAATCAAGTTTCTATGTTTAACATTTTTTTTATTTTATTTTTCTTTCAATGTCATGAACTAGATAATAAAAAAAGAAAAAAAACAAACTGCAGTTTTCAGTGATCACTGCTCCTAATATTTTGACATTTCCTGATCTGTAGCGAAAACATTTCGGCAGCCATCCGATTATCATCACAGGCAGGATTAAAATGAAATGTGACACCTTTACTTCGTTAACACAGGATCTACTATTCAGAATAGATGGTGGGCACAGTTTTTTTTTTTTACTCCCCCTTCCATTCCCAATTACCTTCACACAGAACATGCTCCCAAAGGCGGCAATGGGTCCTCTTCTGTCCATTGTGTAGTAAATGGCTTATAAGACTGATAAAACATATGCAAGATGGTAACCCCATAGTCATATGCAGAGATAAGAATAAATTATAGTCAGAAAATAAAAACATTAGAAAAATTGAATTTTACTAATCTGGTTTTAATTAGTTAAAAAAAGGGGGGGGGAAGATAGCTTTCAAGAGGGAATAAATCACCTATGTTGACTTCCGATTCCGTCACTCACATGTGAAGACAGGGAGCAGTGCCCCGCATTCACGGTCTCTAAAATCTGCACATACACAGTGTGCCTACACTCTTCAGAGTGCCATACTGACATCTGTGGAACTACCCAAGGATAGAGGTGCCTTGCAAACAATTGCAAGACTGAGTTTGAACAGCATACTAAATGTGACCAATGAGAAACCACAGTAGCCCTGTGCAGTTACTAAAACAGCTGAGAACTCTGTTTGCAGAAGTGGACGATAAAATTTTCCACATACCTCCCATCATGATGATGTTTTAGAGGCCAGGATGTGGCCATCCACCATGAAGTAAACAGAGGTTTAGTCAAAATTACTGGCTATGCTTTGCATCACGCTCCTGGGTTGAAGTAAGAGGATAATTAGCAGAAATAGAACAGTCAAGGCATCTCCAGCATTGAATAAGCCCTGATCTTCTTGATAGGGAGTCCTTTCTTGGGCTAAGTAGTTGGCTCGAACATTAATCAATCTTTTGTCCACTACAAACCTCTAGTGCCCTTTATCCCACTTTTCCACACTCTCTCAGCAGATGGAACTTTCTTAGCAGAGTAAGTCACAGTTCTGGTGCTCCAGAGGAGGAGTGGGAGGCATGAACATGTTGTAGGGTCATCAAGGAGGTAGACTCCAATGGTTAGGGCTATTTCCACTAGGTTGGAGTTAGTATGTGTCTCTAGGGTCTCCATGCCTCACTCTGCTTTTCAGATCAGCAAGAACCCAGATATAGCGGTACACAGCCACTTTCTGTACATAGTTCTAGTTCCAGATATTTTCTCACAAGGTGTATGAGGTCACACATATGGGATCTATCAGGTTTGTCCGTGCTGCCACTTCAATTATGCACCCCTCCCAGGCATGAGCTGCAACTGTAACACCCAGAACAGAAAGTATCTCCGCTTTCAGCTTTGCGGTCCTTGATATTCTGCTGGCTAAAGTCAAGATAGATGTGAACAGAGCCTTACCTGATGGCTGAATCTCAAAAAGTCTACGTTCAGGGTTTCCATTTTCCTGTTCCTTCAAGTAAGAAACTTAAATTCTTACCAGAAATGGATCCATCCTAAAATAGAACCAGACAACCCCCATTCACTTAATAGGTTCCATCTGGTTTTGGCGAAGATCTCCAGCACTTTCCCATTCATCATAGTGGAGCGTGCGCCATATAAATCAAGGATTTTATGATGAATCTGTGCCACGGGCTTCAAAAGAAGCCTCCGATGTGGATCTGAGACAAGCCTTTAGTGTTAGAAACTCCACCCCTTCAGCAACTGAGAGTCTCAGCAACTCTTTCAAACACTATAAGGTAGGCCTCTATGTCTTTATATGGTGTTGTCTCTTGCAAGGCACATTGCACAGCCCCTCTTCTTAAAAAAGTCTAAGACCTTTCCTCCATTCTTTGAGACATACAAGTATCTAAGCACAATAATTTGTTACATAAACAATTGGTTTTCTGTTGCTGCTGCCGCACCTTATCTTGGGCTGGCAGTCTCCATTGTGTAACCATTGCTTGTTGCCAATATATGAAGGCCTGCACCAGCAGCTTAAAAAGCTACCCCAATGTGCTTCGCTTTGTAAGGCAGCAGACTTTACCCAGGATGTTTAGTCATCAAGCTGTATAACTTGTCATGCCCATGCCATTAGCAAGCTGCTCAAAGCATCCTGTACTAATTGTCAGCATGTTGCATGTAGTGTGCAGTTGGCAATGACAACTTCAGACAGTCCAAAAATACAAGTCCTACGTGGCTTTAGGCCTCATGCACACCTACGTCAGAGGCTCAGATCCAGCACAAAATCCCATTTGAAATAGCACAGCTGCGCCATTTCAGATGGGAGGCTCGTCTGAATAAAGAATGGGCTCAACTATAGTCAATTGAGTCCGTTTGGCACCGTTCAAGTCCAGAGGTTCCCATATTTTGCTGTACAGCTCTGAACACTGAGCCAAACCATGAAAATAGATGGACAGCAGATGCAGATAAGAATGGGGCCTTATTTGGTCCAAAAAGAACAGGCGATTTCCAAGAAACAGCCTCCCTTCTGGGAACGAACAAGAAACGCATGTTTTGACTATACATAAATTCAGGAAACTGTCCAGTCAGACCTCCCACAGGATGGAATTGCTCTTTTTGAAGATGACCTGGAAAACCTATACTAGAGTGGAAGAGAATGGCAGGTCTCATTACCAAGCATTCCATAAACATTTGGTAGTTATGGCTACCAAAGACAGATACGGTAAAACCCATTTCAGTACCTGGTAAGGTAAAAAAATAAATATATATATACACATATATACACACACACACACACATACATACATATATACATATACATACATACACACACAAAACTGAACTGTAAACTCATTAAATATGAAAAATAATGTCACAATATTGTACGGTTTTAATTTTAAAATCAGAATATTTATTAGTAACTTTTGAAAAGCTTCCAACACAAGGCACATGCTCCCATCACACAAAATACATTCCAACTTATTGTTCCGAGTTGGTGACCACATAGAAACTGCTAGAAGTTTATGTAGAACTTTCCATTTCCATGTGTCCATCTGTAACTAGAAATTTAACACAACCTATTAATGTATAAAGCAATGAAATGCACCCGTTTCATGACAATGTTGATCTGTTAGTATTTTGCTTTATTACAATCCCAATTCTACCTTGAAGTCCCCTTAACACCATGTGTAAGCGTTAGAAGATATGAAATAAGATTGGCATGCATAAACAATGGCAAGAAAAGTGCACAAAAGTACAAAGTTTGGATAAAATGTTTTAAAACCTATGACAGGTTAAGGGCTCATTCACACTAGTGCTTATCCTAAATCAGACTTTCCATTCTGTTTTTGGAGCAGACAATTAAAAATAATTTAATAGGGATTTAAAAAAAGGAAAGCAAACAAAGCTTTCAGTTTTATTCTATCCCGTTAGGTTTCCATCTTTTTTTCTAATGCAACAAACAGCACTGAGGACCACTACTTGTTCCATTTAAAAAAATGGAGACCTAAAAGGTAAGGAAACAGCACACAACGTTTAGTTTTTCTAAAATCCCCACTTTAATTCAGTCTCTGTGCTCAATAAACGGAACGGAGACATGTGACGCCTGAAAGAAGGATGAACACTAGTGTGTAGAAGTCCTGGGGGGGACTTATTTCAGTACCACAATGCTGTAAGGTACGCTGTCATGCATACATTTCTATTGTGAACATTTAAAAGTTTAATTTAACAGCTGACTTAAAATTAAAAATGAAAAGCCCGAAGCAGAACGCATGATAGACTTAGATAGCCCCACTACTGCAGAGAAAGTGATCTGTGAAATAGGTACACAAAATGAGTGTAGAATGATACACTGCACAAAGTAGCAGACTAAGGCCATGCTAACGCGTGACGGACTTGTGGAATTTCAGTGTGACTTGTGCACAAACTACAGTAAAATGCAAGTGAAAAGGGTTTAACATGTTGCAAATAAAAGAGAAAATATAGAGATTTTATTTTTACACTAGATTTAGGACAGGCACACATGGGGCTGCTTAATATACTTGGGATGCAATGCTTACTAAATCAGGATTAAAGCTGCACTGTGTGAATGTGGTCTTATTAGAGCCAGTTTGAAACCCTAAATTGCTATCAGTTTCAATAAAACAATACAGAGACTTAAGAATGAATTTTCTGAAGCCACCGGAATATGCAAAGGTGCTGGGTTCATACTGAGGTTTTCTTCTTTTGGACTCCTGATCTTTTAGCAGAAGTAATCCCATATATGTCCTCCTTGCTTACAATTGGATATTGCAGGAAGAAAGAAGACATGGCTTTTCATGGACTTCCGAGGCTGAAGTTGGGATGGTAATAGTCTTACAAGAAGGCATCACACCATTCTTTCATACAGGAAAAACAATCACGTGATTGCTTTGCATTGGCACAACAAACGTCCTTCAGCCAATCTTTAAAAAGCTCTTCATCTTTCTTTAGTACCAGAAACTGACCCAAGACAACATAGGCCTAGAAAACAAAAGAAATATTGCGTTAGGACAAACCATAGACAAATTAAAAACTTGCCAAAGCCCTGCAAGATTACTAATGAAGCAGTTGTGATGTTGTTAGCAGTTAAGTCGTTCATGACCGTCGGCGACTGTAAAGACTAGCTCCCATGTTTTTTGGTTCTGCACTGCTGCTTTCAGTTGTGTAATATCCCTGCCATTATCAGCTCTGACAGTATCAGCCATTGTGTTCTTTTGCCACTGATCTGTCAAAGCATTATAGACTTGTCAAAGCATTATAGACTTTTCTAGAGACTCTGCTCGCATTATATGGCCAAAATATGTGAGCAGTTTGTGACAGTAGCTGCCAAGACTATTCCATAAGGTGTGTAAGAGAAGCAGATTTTACAGCATAAAAAAAAATAAAATTAAAATCTATTCCAAATAAACAAGAAATTCCTAGATTTCTGCTGCAGATCCTTGAAACAAAGGCTTACGCAGTATATGAAATATTACCTTGTCAAAGCCCTTATCTGAAAGCCTTTGTCCCAGTACATCACCAATGCCAGCTATACACTGCACAGGCTTTTCTCCCATGGGCTCAGCCACAAAATCTCTATGTTTCTGGGATGTTGAAGACATCTTCCTTGGCTATACCTAGAGAGAGCAAGATCACAAGAGAAGACTTATTACGGAAATGTCTGCCATGTATCACATTTTATACTACAAGAATAATCAAGGGAAGTTGGTTTTGTCTGGTTACTACCCCGTTTTCCCGAAAATAAGACAGTGTCTTATATTTTTTTTTCTCCAATAGATTTTACTTTTTTACGTGTATAGCTGCCTGGCCACTATTTATATTGTCAATTTTGGAGTAGGGCTTATACTTCAAGCATCCTCAAAAATCCTGAAAAAGCATTCTGCATCCTCAAAAATCCTGAAAAATCATGCTAGGTCTTATTTTTGGGGAAACAGGGTAGAAGTCACTGATTGACAATACCAGTTATCAGTACAATACATCAGGGAAGCCAAAATTTGAAGGGAAAAAAAATAATTACAGAATAGCTCTGATTAAAGAATAACCTTTATTAAAATACACCTATGGCACACTAGCATTGCCGAGTTGTGCTTAAGGGACTCCGACAACTCGCATCGGACAGCATACGGACTCTAAGAAGGTGTTGCGTGCTCTATTTAAGGGCGTTTAGCGCACCTGACCAATAATGAGGAGGGCTAAAAGTCAGCGTTGGCCGCAGCATCGCTACAGACGAAAAAAAAAGTTAAATGTGTCAAAAGAAAGTAAAATGCTTTCAGCAACGCTTGTGTGAGGGAGGCCTTAAACAGGCGACTGTAAAACGCAGCGTTTCTAACACATTCCACAGTGTTTTTTTAACACATTTGATCATTGCAATGGGTGATGAGGGGTGTTAAAAAGTGCTGAAACGCACTTTAAAAAAAAAAAAAAAAAAAAAAAAGAGCAGACAGTGCTCAAAAAATTGCGGCGTTGGAGACTGCGTGCTCAAATGCTCATTTGAGAGGCCTCATTGAAATCAATGGAGGCAAGTATTGCTTGTTCTATTTTACAGCATTTAGCGCAGCATTTGAAATGCCGTGCTAAATGTTGCAAGAAACGGTCTGTGTGAGAGTGGCCTTATTCATAAATATTTCCTCACAAAGTGTTAGTGTCCTGCTGCCTCCCCTGTTAGGTCTTCCTTGGGATGTGAGAGATAAGCCTGCTGCCTCCCCTGTTAGGTCTTCCTTGGGATGTGAGGGATAAGCCTGCTGCCTCCCCTGTTAGGTCTTCCTTGGGATGTGAGGGATAAGCCTGCTGCCTCCCCTGTTAGGTCTTCCTTGGGATGTGAGGGATAAGCCTGCTGCCTCCCGTTAGGTCTTCCTTGGGATGTGAGGGATAAGCCTGCTGCCTCCCCTGTTAGGTCTTCCTTGGGATAAGCCTGCTGCCTCCCCTGTTAGGTCTTCCTTGGGATAAGCCTGCTGCCTCCCCTGTTAGGTCTTCCTTGGGATGTGAGGGATAAGCCTGCTGCCTCCCCTGTTAGGTCTTCCTTGGGATGTGAGGGATAAGCCTGCTGCCTCCCCTGTTAGGTCTTCCTTGGGATGTGAGGGATAAGCCTGCTGCCTCCCCTGTTAGGTCTTCCTTGGGATGTGAGGGATAAGCCTGCTGCCTCCCCTGAGATGTAGTTATTAAGGGCCCTTTTACACTGAGCAATTAATCGCTGAAATTACTGAAAAAAATCATTTTCTTTCTAGCGATATTCATTTATTCGCAGAAATCATTTTAATTTTCTCATCATGTTTCATCATAGCTCGCTCCGTCCATCGCTGGTCTGTCAGGGAAGTCTAGAAGTGCCTGGGAATGGTTTGCAAATGACTGAACGAATGCCTTTTACATGGAACGAGCGGCAAATGACAAAATGATGATTTTTATGCCTGCATAAAATTATCAATGATAAGCAAACAGATTATCGTTTGTGAGCCGTGCTTACAGAAAGATTCACATTCGTTACTGCCCAATTAAACAATTTGAACGATAATCGTTGTGTAAAAGGGCCCTGATACGTACTACTACCTTACGCCGGCTGCACACGACCGCATTTCAATTGTGGAATCAGCGATCCTCACCAACGAGGATGATCCGCAGTATTCCGCACCTACTGAAAAAAAATGGAATATCCGCATGTCCACTAAGATGAGCGAATAGCGATTTCTGCAAGTGGATTTAAAATCGCAGCATGTTCAATTTTTGTGCGGACTCCGCACGAACGGCTTTCATTGAAGTCAATAGAAGCCATCTGACCTGCAGCTCATCCGCAATTGACGCGGCTACCCGCAGCCTATCCACAATGTCATCGCCTAGCGATGGCCAGAAAAAACACATCGAAAGTATGTGTACTGCGCATAACTGATGTTGAGTGTCCGCGGTCATCCACAATACACAAAAGAGAAGATACGGGGGGGTTGCCAGCCGGCGTCAGAGCCGGCTTCCGCTGCAGCCTCCCACATGCGGAATTCGTCTCACCTGTGTACAAGCTGGCCTTACTGTGCAATTACTTTCCATGTCTGTCTGCTTGTTCTCTCAAGAGGGAGGGTCACAGATCAGGGCAGCACTCCCATTGGTCAACTGCCAGAAGCGCCTAAGGTCGCCCTCACACAGGTGTTTCTGTACAGCGCTGCGCTAAACACTGTACAATGCTCCCATTCATTTCAATGGCACTGTTCACACAAGGCTTAGAACGCAGCGTTTCCAACGTTGCATGTTCTATTCTTGGCTGTTTTCAGCTGTGTGTCTTCCATTGAAATGAATGGGCTGCGTTTTCAGCAATGTACTGCGGTTTTATAGCGTTAAACGCAGGTTGCTATGCCAGTTGACTCAGGTCTGGTATTTCCAGCTTCTTAGGCTACGTACGCTGTCAAAACACATGCCAACGCTGCTGAAAACGCAGTAAATGCAGCAGTGTGAGGGAGGCCTAAGGCAAAGGAAGTGCCAGCATGTATAGAATTGGCAGAGCTCTCAGGCAGGGGCACCGCCCCCTGACATTGGTGGGTGGATTATAGGGTGTAGCAGCTATGGGACACTTCTAGGAAAACAACAAATGACATTAAACTATCTGGGGCAGCAGCACTACAAGCTCATGTATTTAATGAAACAGGCATGCTTATACCTGATAAGGACCAAGCGCTGTAAATATATGGCGCATTGTCCTGAGCTCTTAACCTGCACTATTGTAAGTGTGCGATTAAAGCTGCTGAAACCTCGCAGGTCAGGTGCTCAGCTGTTGGAGACCGCCAAGGATCCCAAGACGACAGAAGTGCTTCATAACCGCTTCTGCCTTCTATTTCCCAGACTACATAGCACTCAGTGAGACATTGTGAATGTCTCCCAGAGGTCTTAGGCAGGTCTCATGCGGCTGGATTTGAATTGCGCAATCGGCGTACCGCACGTATGATCTTCCGCAAACATTCAACAATAAAACATTCACATGTGAGCGACTGCGATTTCCACTAGCAGAAATTAAGTTGCAGCGCGTTCTATTTTAGTGCAGATTCCGCACGGACGGCTTCCATTGCAGTCAGCTTATTAGGTCCTCAAATGGGACTTGAACTTGCGATCATCAGTATCGCAGTATACAGCAATCTAAGTTGCTTTTCAAGCCCTGCATTGGGCAAAGCTTGATAGGCATCTGGGTGCCTTCAGTAAGTTTCGGGCTGCCACTCTAGCCCATCGGCACCCTCTGTGGGAGGTGCTGACAGGGTGCTTACACTCCTGACAAATGTTTAGACGCACAGCAGCTTTGACTGACATCTAAACAGTTAATTGCCACAATCAAAGTTAACATAAAAGCTCAATTTAAACATTAGGCCATTTTCTGATGAAATATTCTCTTTAACCCCTTAAGGACATGGCCTATTTTGGCATTGAGGACCAAACAATTTTTGGTAGATTTTCATCTCCATTTTTCAAAAGCCATAACTTTATTTTTCTGTCGACACGGCCATATAAGCGCTTGTTTTTTGCGTGGCGAACTGTAGTTTTTATCAGTGCCATTTTTGGGTACGTAAGCTATATTGTAAAACTTATTATTGTTTTATGATCGTAGGAAGAGAAAACGCAGCAATTCTGCTATATATTTTTTTTTTTAAGCGTTACTTATGCAGCATAAATGACACAATACATTTTTTTTCTGCGGGCCGGTACGGTTATAGCGATACCAAAATTCTAACTTTTTTTAGGTTTTTCCACTTTTCTGTAATAAAAACCTTTTTTTCTAAATCGCTGCCTTTAAAGTCCTATAACTTTATTTTTCCATGGACGGAGCTCTGTGAGGGCTTATTTTTTGCGAGACAAACTGTAGTTTTTACTGTTTCCATTTTGGGGTACATACTTTTTTTTTTTAAACACGTTTATTCCTTTTTTTGTGAGGCAAAATGCTAAAAATTAGCATTTTGCCTCAGTTTTTTTTAACTTTTTACGCTTTTTACCGTGCAGGATAAAAAGCGTGTTTGATTAATTGTACGTGTCTTTACGGACACGACGATACCAAGTGTGTGTTTCTTTGGGTTTTTTATGCTAATATGAGAAAAAGCATAAAAAAGGGTGTTTTTTACATTTTTAATTTTTGTACATTATTTATTTTTTTGTTTTTATTTTTTTTTTATACCATCTGTGTCCCTCTGAGGGACTTACAACATACCACCGATGACTGCTACGATAAGGCATTGCAGGACTTCTCTCCTGCAATGTCTTATCGCTTATTACAGCGATCGGCAATGGCAATACAGGACGCCGGTAT